>NC_081556.1:19458872-19488872 GCF_963082655.1 Stomoxys calcitrans
GTAAGGTTTTGCAGGCAGAGGTATGTTACATGATGCTAACATGATGCAGGCAGAGGTATGTTACATGATGCTAACACACATGAAGGATGTGTGTCCCTTTTGGGAGCTAGGACCACACGACACACATCACCTATTTAATTGCCACAGACCTACTCAACTCAAACACAGATCCCTCTGGACGAACCACATCTTAGTAGCAGAATTTTTGCATCTGGATATTCAGCAGAACCAAGCGGACGACAGCTAGAACACAATACACTGCTACAGCAACAAAAACGGGGCAGTCCACATAGAAATCCCAGAATATCCACGTGATCTGGAACCCTAGGCAGCGCTATGACATAAGCATAGAGTTTCTTTAGGGATTATAAACAGCCTTTTAGAAACTTGATTTCAATGCTCTCGAATTTGATGCCTTAAGCGCTGTCTTACTTTCCACATAAATCCAGAGTTTCGAGGGTGGTAGACCCCTTCTTAGGATATAGATTCCTGTCATTGTAATGACACATCAGCATCTGCCTAAAAGATCGTACACTTGCCCAGCAGTCTCAACGACACCCTGATATTAATTTTGTCGTAGCTGGTAATTAACGAATTTGCCCCCCCCCCCATCCTATGGTGTTGTATTAAGTATTGGAAGAATACTTTTTCGAAATGCCAAAATTAAAATTCACTTTCGCCAAAATGCTTAAGGCCATAAGTTCTAGTCATTTCGTTTGTATTCCTTAGATTTTCTATTTGACCTCTTTCTTAACAAAAAAAAAAAAAAAAAAAAAAAAAAAAAACTTCCAACCCCCTCTTCCGTTGCTACCCACTATGCTCCACCCCTTGCACATGGCGACTATAGGACTATAGCCTTTGACGATGTCCACTGCAAATGACTTTTGTGTTGTTGAATGGTTTTGTGTGCAGATGTTTTCTGTGCCCATTTGGTTCGTTTATGTTTCCTGCAATTAATCACTTTCAAGTGAAAATTCCTTCAAACTTCGACTGTAAATTACTTGACAAAAGAACGAACGAATGACTTGGTCATGGCGACAAACGCCAAGACATTTCAGCTACTTGCCTTCTTTCTGCCACTGGCTGGTTGGTGGGAGCTAGAACATGTTACGGTTGTTTGAAACAAAATTGCAAAAATATGAGTTTGTCCTGCTTTTTTTTTTAAAAAACACCCAAACAAAGGGGTTAAGCACTTTTTTCCTTGCCATCTACGTGAGCCAATACTTGACACTTGCTGGTGTATGTGTGTGTGTGTGTGAGCGTGGCTGTGTTTGCAAGTGTTTTTTGTTCAGTGTGCATTAAACGGAAACGGATATGTAAATGTTGCTTGAATAATAAATGATGGTGCAGAATATTTTTTAATAGTTTTTACACAATGAATGAAATTGAATGAAGGAATGAACGAACAACGGAATGAATAAATGTCTCTGCAGCAAAACTGTTACAAAGAAATGAAACAAAAAAAAAAGAATTTCTTAACAATGAAATTTTCTAATAACAATGGTAGTTGGTTGGCTAATGAACGAGGTTTGTATGACCAATTGGGTTGAATCGTTCATGGTAAGGGTGTCGAGATGTCTTATACAAGTCATGGCTCCAAAATATTGGGTTGCCCAAAAAGTAATTGCGGATTTTTTAAAAGAAAGTAAATGCATTTTTAATAAAACTTAGAATGAACTTTAATCAAATATACTTTTTTTCCGCCTTTTTTCTAAAGCAAGCTAAAAGTAGCAGCTGATAACTGACAGAAGAAAGAATGCAATTACAGAGTCACAAGCTGTGAAAAAATTTGTCAACGCCGACCATGTGAAAAATCCGCAATTACTTTTTGGGCAACCCAATATTTAAAAACCGTTGGTTTTTTTAAACTCCAGACCCAGAACTAATCTTCGAACTTCGAACCTCACTATGAACAAAATCTAAACTGTAGCAAGTTTTTGGTGCTGAGCTTCATCTTTGCAGCTGTAATGTTTTAAAACGTCAGATATCCCGCGGGTGGACATGGCTACATCTTCTAAAGATTTAACGATGACCCTTCTTTTAATACCCACCACCATAGGATAGGGGTTATAGTCATTCAGTTTGCAATACATCGAAATATCCTTTTCTTGAATTTTAAACAGAATGTTGTACCAGGGCCCCGATATTCAAACCGAATATGGTTCATATGGGACCATATTAATATATATTGGGTTGCCCAAAAAGTAATTGCGGATTTTTTAAAAAAAAAGTAAATGCATTTTTAATAAAACGTAGAATGAACTTTAATCAAATATATAATTGCCATTTTCCTGGAAAATTGAGTATTCCATGCTCATAGAACTTCTGGCCTTTATCTGCAAAAAACTGAACCAAGTGCGATTTTATAGCCTCATCATTGCCGAAAGTTTTACCATTTAAGGAGTTCTGCAAAGATCGAAATAAATGGTAGTCTGATGGTGCAAGGTCAGGGCTATATGGTGGATGCATCAAAAGTTCCCAGCCAAGCTCACTCAGTTTTTGGAGATTGACCAAAGATGTGTGCGGTCTAGCGTTGTCCTGGTGGAATATGACACCTTTACTATTGACCAATTCTGGTCGCTTGAATATAGACCGATATGCCGGCTAAGGGTCTTAAGCCCATAACAGTTGCATTTATTATCCGATTTCGATGAAATTAAACATGTGAAAGCTTGCTAAATTCAGCCGGGCCGAATCCGGGAAAACCAGCACCATGGATTCTACAAATATGGTATTATAGATATATTTGGATCATACTTGGCACAGTTGTTAGAAGTCATAACAGAACGTTTTTTGCAAAATTTCAGCCAAATCGGACAAAAAATGCGGATTCCAGGGGCTCAAGAAGTCAATTTGGAAAATCCGTTTATATGGGAGGTATATCAGACTATTGACCGATTTTGACTGTACTTGGCACAGTTGTTAAAAGTCATATCAGAACACTATGTGCAAAATTTCAACAAAATCGGATGAAAATTGTGGCTTACAGGGGCTCAAGAAGTCAAAGCGGAAGATCGGTTTATATGGAAGCTATATCCGGTTATAAGCCGATTCAAATCGTACTTGACACAGTTATTGGAAGTCATAACGGAACACTATGTGCACAATTTTCAGCAAAATCCGTCAAAAATTGTGGCTTCCAAGGGCTCAAGAAGTCAAATGGAGAGATCGGTTTATATGGGAGCTATATCCGGTTATAAACCGATTCAAACCGTCCTTGGTAAAGTGTTTGGAAGTCATAACAGAACACCGCGTGCAAAATTTCAGCCAAATCGGACAAAAATTGTGGCTTCCAGGGGCTCAAGAAGTCAAAGCGGGAGATCGGTTTATATGGGAGCTATATCCGGTTATAAACCGATTCAGACCGTACCTGACACAGTGGTTGAAGTAATAACAGAACACTTCGAAATTACAGCCAAATAGGCCAAAAACTGCGGCCTCTCCAGGGGCTCAAAATATAAAATCGGGAGATCGGTTTATATAGTAACTATATCCGGTTATAAACCGATTCAGACCGTACTTGACACAGTGGTTGGAAGTTATAACAGAACACTTCGTGCAAAATTTCAGCCAAATAGGACAAAAATTGTGGCTTTCAAGGACTCAAAAAGCCAAATTGGGACATCAGTTTATATGGGAGCTATATCCGATTATAAACCGATTCAGACAGTACTTGGCACAGTGTTTGTAAGTCATAACGGAACATTATGTGCAAAATTTTCAGCAAAATCCGTCAAAAGTTGTGGTTTCCAAGGGTTCAAGAAGTCAAATGGGGAGATTTATATGGGAGCTATAACCGGTTATAAACCGATTCAGATCGTACCTGACACAGTGGTTGAAAGTAACAACAGAACACTTCGAAATTTCAGTCAAATAGGACAAAAACTGCGGCCTCCAGGGGCTTAAAATATCAAATCGGGAGATCGTTTTTTATGGGAACTATATCCGGTTATAAACCGATTCAGACCGTATTTGGCACAGTGTTTGGAAGTCATAACAGAAAACCGGGTGCAAAATTTCAGCCAAATCGGACAAAAATTGTGACTTCTAGGGGCTCAAGAAGTCAAAGTGGGAGATCGGTTTATATAGGATCTTTATCCAAATCTGAACCGATATCGTCCATTTGCAATCCCCAACGACCTACATTAATATTAAGTATGTGTGCGATATTAAGGGTGTTGAGGTAAAACAAGTAAAAGCGTGCTAAGTTCGGCCGGGCCGAATCTTATATACCCTCCACCATAGATCGCATTTGTCGAGTTCTTTTCCCGGCATCTCTTCTTAGGCAAAAAAGGATATAAGAAAAGATTTGCTCTGCTATTCGAGCGATATCAAGATATGGTCCGGTTAAGACCACAATTAAATTACATGTGGGAGAACTGTGTAAAATGTGAGCCAATTCGAATAAGAATTGCGCCCTTTGGGGGCTCAAGAAGTAAAATAGAGAGATCGATTTATATGGGAGCTGTATCGGGCTATAGACCGATTCAGACCATAATAAACACGTATGTTGATGGTCATGAGAGAATCCGTCGAACAAAAATTCATTCAAATCATATAAGAATTGTGCCCTCTAGAGGCTCAAGAAGTCAAGACCCAAGATCGGTTTATATGGCAGCTATATCAGGTTATGGACCGATTTGAACTATACTTATCGCAGTTATTGGATATCATAACAAAACACGTCGTGCAAAATTTCATTCCAATCGGATCCAATGCGCACTCTAGAGGCTCAAGAAGTCAAGACCCAAGATCGGTTTATATGACAGCTATATCAGGTTATGAAACGATTTGAACCATTCTTGGCACAGATGTTGGATATCATAACAAAACACGTCGTGCAAAATTTCGTTCCAATCGGATAAAAATTGCGCACTCTAGAGGCTCAAGAAGTGAAGACCCAAGATCGGTTTATATGGCAGCCATATAAGGTTATGGACCGATTTGTACAATACTTGGTACAGTTGTTGAATATCATAATAAAACACATCGTGCCAAAGTTCATTCAAATCGGATAAGAATTGCGCCCTCTAGAGGGTCAAGAAGTCAAGACCCAAGATCGGTTTATATGGCAGCTATATCAGGTTATTGGCCGATTTGAACCATACTTGGCACAGTTGTTGGATATCATAACAAAACACGTCGTGCGAAATTTCATTCCAATCGGATCCAATGCGCACTCTAGAGGCTCAAGAAGTCAAGACCCAAGATCGGTTTATATGGCAGCTATATCAAAACATGGACCGATATGGCCCATTTACAACACCAACCGACCTACACTAATAAGAAGTATTTGTGCAAAATTTCAAGCGGCTAGCTTTACTCCTTCGGAAGTTAGCGTGCTTTCAACAGACAGACGGACGGACGGACAGGCGGACGGACGGACAGACGGACGGACGGACGGACAGACGGACGGACGGACGGACAGACGGACGGACATGGTTAGATCGACATAAAATGTCGCAGCGATTAAGAATATATATATTCTTTATGGGGTCTCAGACGAATATTTCGAGTAGTTACAAACAGAATGACGAAATTAGTATACCCCCCATCCTATGCTATACCCTCCACCATAGGCTGCATTTATGGGGTATACTAATTTTGTCATTATTTTTGTAACTCCTCGAAATATTCGTCTAAGACCCCATAGAGTATTAATATTCTTGATCGTCATGGTATTTTAAGTCGATCTAGCAGTGTCCGTCCGTCTGTCCGTCCCTCTGTCTCTCAAAAGTACGCTAAGTACGGTCCATGGTTTCATGTAGCTGCCATATAAACCGATCTTGAATCTTGACTTCTTGAGCCACTAGAGGGCGCAATTCTTATCCGATTTGGCTAAAATTTGGCATGACGTGTTTTGTTATAACTTTCAAACACTGTGCTAAGTATAGTCCAAATCGGTACATAACCTGATAAAGCTGCCATATAAACCGATCTGGGGTCTTGACTTCTTGAGTTCTGACATCGGTCCGATATCGATGATAAATATATCAGATTTCCCCTAGCTGTGTGGTTTTGACAACATAACAACCACTTATTTCGCTTTCGTTACGATGTTGGTAAGACATCTCATCCGATATCGAATGATTTATCCGATTGTCGAACGGATGTCGGACCGAAATCGGAAAATTTTGTTAGCTGGGTTGTTTATCTTTTGTTTGTATATTAACGTCGAAGTGCTACGCATTATTGGTCTGTATAGACTCAAGGATGGTCTAACCGTTTTGGGTGAATGATGTTCATACTCCATGATGTTCATACTCCATATGCCTTATCACCTCACAAATTCTATGCACTGTCGAAAATAGATCTTATTACCTGGGTCCTCAATGTAGACCCCCAGGCCCACTATTCCCTCTAGCTTTGATCCATTCGTGTATCATTAACTTCCAGATAGCAATACCAGAGATCCTTCAATCTAAGACTGGGGCACTGGAGGCAGTATCTCGCACTCCACCTTAAGTGTGGTCTCAGGTATGCGATCCGAATCCTCTTCCATTCCATCCAGGTTTCTTATCGGCGCCTCGATTATACTGTGATGCTATGACCTGCTCCTATCTTCAATCCACTCTCCTATCGCCTTAAATCTCATTGCCGCAATGGCTGCCTCATACTTAAGCTGTATGTCTATGGGCCGAATATCTAGAATAGTGAGCCTTCTAAGTACGTTCCCTAATGTGACACTGCCAATTTCCTGTTCAAGATCACTGCGAAGTATATGGCCTTGGCGGATATACAAGTCATTCTGATGAGGAAATGTGGCGCCTCCTATTGGATCACCTTCGTCGTACTCGTACTCGGTAGATCTCATTCTTCTACGGGTTTTCATTGAGATCCTTAGATTAGTTTAGATTGTAATGAAGATCTAAATTCCAAACAGACTCACTTAGGCTATTATAGTCAATTGTGAAGCCCAATAGCGATTGACCATGCCTCTGGTGGAAATCGAGCCCACGACCCTCGCATTTCGGATTCAGATTCAGATTCCTAGGTCTAGCCCAATAGTGGAGGTCACCATAGCGCAGAGGTTAGCATGTCCGCCTATGACGCTGAAAGCCTGGGTTCGTATCCTGGTGAGACCATCAAAAAAAAATTTTAAGCGGTGGTTTCCCCTCCTAATGCTGGCAATATTTGTGAGGTACTATTCCATGTAAAACTTCTCTCCAAAGAGGTGTTGCACTGCGGCACGCCGTTCGGACTCGGCTATAAAAAGGAGGCCCCTTATCATTGAGCTTAAAACTTAAATCGGACTGCACTCATTGATATGTGAGAAGTTTGCCCCTGTTCCTTAGTGGAATGTTCATGGGCGAAATTTGCATTTTGCAAGACCCCTTCGACTCTCCTTGGAAGTATTTTAACATCGTTGTTGCAGGCGGGTTCGAAATCCCACTGTGGCGTGGCCTGTGCCACTCGGTCCTTGTACTTATGACCCAAACTTTATCCACCAATTCCTTAACATGGAGGCCATCGTAGCGCACAGGTTAGCATGTCCGCCTATGACGCTGAACGACGGAGTTCGAATCTTGACAAGACCATCAGAAAAAAATGCTCAGCGGTGGTTTTCCCCTCCTAATGCTGGCACCATTTGAGAGGTACTATTCCATGTAAAACTTCTCTCCAAAGAGGTGTCGCACTGCGGCATGCCGTTCGGACTCGGCTATAAAAAGGAGGCCCCTTATCATTGAGCTTAAAACTCAAATCGGACTGCACTCATTGATATGGGGGAAGCTTGCCCCTGTTCCTTAGTGGAATGTTCATGGGCAAAATTTGCATTTTGCAAGACCCCTTCGACTCTCCTTGGAAGTATTTTAACATCGTTTTTGCAGGTTAGAAATCCCACTGTGGCGTGGTCTGTGCCACTCGGTCCTTGTACTTATGACTCAAACTTTATCCACCAATTCCTTAACATGGAGGCCATCGTAGCGCACAGGTTAGCATGTCCGCCTATGACACTGAACGCCTGTGTTCGAATCCTGACAAGACCATCAGAAAAAAATGTTCAGCGGTGGTTTTCCCCTCCTAATGCTGTCACCATATGGGAGATACTTTTCCATGTAAAACTTCTCTCCAAAGAGGTGTCGCACTGCGGCACGCCGTTCGGACTCGGCTATAAAAAAGAGGCCCCTTATCATTGAGCTTAAAACTTAAATCGGACTGTAATCATTGATATGTGGGAAGCTTGCCCCTGTTCCTTAGTGGAATGTTCATGGGCAAAATTTGCATTTGCATTTGTTAACACATGGTTTATCCATTCAACGGGGGCTCGGTTAATTAGGTACTGGACAATCATGGAATTGGATGATTGCGACGGTCTACATTGGGGTCTATATGACAGCTATTTCGAAAAGTGGACCGATTGTAAATGGGCCTTTACAATCCCAATCGCTCTTCATCGATAGGAGGAATTTATGCAAAATTTGTATGGCTGGATTTACTCGTTCGAAAGTTTGACGGACATGTCGGATGGACATGTCGGACGGACATGTCGGATGGACATGTCGGACGGACATGTCGGATGGACATGTCGGACGGACATGTCGGACGGACATGGGTTGTAGGCATTCCAAAATTATGTGGTCTGGTCTAGACTTGAAGAGATCTACCGCTTTTCTATCGCTGTCTAGAACAGACGTCTCAGTCATTGTTCCCGTCATGACAGGTCACTGTTTGATTGGAAAACATGCTGCCAGATGAAGGTTGCCAATAACGACTTTGCAGAAGCTGTGAGGACATCGGGGAAGAAGAGACGATAGAACACCTTTTGTGTGTGTCTCCCGCACTAGCAGTCAGAAGGTGTTCTACTTTTGGTTCCCATTTCTTTGAGAACCTGTCTGATTTAGCGGATATGTTCATTCACAAGTCATTGGGCTTTCTAATGCGATCTGGGTGGTTCAACGGTAGGAACTAGAAGGCATTTTCCATCTTCTGTTCACTGTCACGGTCATTGGCTAGAACAGACGTCTCAGCCATTGTGCCCCTCATGACAGGTCACTGTCTGATTGGAAAACATGCCGACAGACTGAAGGTTGCCAGTAACAACTTTTGCAGAAGCTGTGAGGACATCGAAGAAGAAGAGACTATAGAACACCTTTTGTGTGTGTCCCGCACTAGCAGTCAGAAGAAGTTCCACTTTGGTTTCTCTTTACTTTCAGAACTTGTCTGATTTAGCGGATGTGTTCATTCACAAGTCATTGGGTTTTTTTTAAAGAGATGTGGATGCTTCAGCGGTAGGATCTAGAAGGCATCTTCCTTTCCTGTTCCTGTGGTATCAAAATGGACAAAATGTGTCTGATGGCAGACTGCCACCTAAATCTAACCTTGCATGGCATAGTACCTTAGAAATGCCGTCAGCATTAGATGGGGATAATCACCGCTGATAAATTTTCCAATGTTTTCGCCAGGATTAGAACTCAGTCATTCAGCGTCATAGGCGGATATGCTAAGCTCTGCCCTACTGTTTCCACCATCGATTGTTCGGTATGGAAAATATTTTGATGTTCACTTCACTTCTGGGGGACCATAGTATGTCTCATTTCTTCCTTACTCCTTTTTCACTCAATCTTTTCTTAAAATTATTTTCCCCAAATTTTCTTCTCTACCTCCAAGAAATTTGAACATGCCATCACATACTCGCACTCATATGCTCTCACACAAGCATGCATAGAATTTATTTGAATTCAAATTCAAACAATTTCTTGATGTAAGGATATACACCGTACCTCTACTTTTAGGTCTTGATGATTGCAATAAAGAAAGGGCAAAATGAAGAAACGAGACGTAGGCAAAGGGGCGTACAAAGGGGAAAATATAAAAAAAAAAAACTACACAGAAAAAGAAATGCTTAAGGAATTTGACATTTGAGTAGGCCTTTTTGTAAGACGTCATTACAAGGACATTGTTTGACGATTCATGGGTAGGGGTGTGAGGGCGGCGGAGAAGGGCCAGTGGCAGGGGGCAACGAATAGGCAGAAAAAAAAAATATTTTATTTCATTTCAATTTTTCTTGCTCTAGTGACCCGAGTGCGACTCAGTCTTTCTCCCATACAGCCTTTTTGGTGTGGGGCCACTTCTCTTTCCCCATTGTCATCGTTTAACCATTGGAGGGGTTAAATGGTGTTTACATGAATAACTGAAGACGGTAACGTTGACTTCCTCTTAGGTTTCTGGCTTTGTCACTGCTGCTTGAGTGGCATTTGAAATCGTTCTAGAATAAATTGTTTTTTTCAAATTTCGATTCTTTCTTTCTTTGTTCTGATGAGCCGCCTGCCTGGCTGCACAAGGGATAGGTTATGGAATAGTATATCCTAAACCCCAATGCTAAGAAATCCATGAATGCATGATGTTGGTGCTTTTTTTCATCAGGCCAAAAAGGGAAGTTTTCGTGATTTAAGTACCCGCCGTTGATTGCCAGCGTATGCTGGTGACAGTTCTCATTTGGTCTGATGCGAATGCGAATAACTGAAATGCTGCATTCCACCATCGCCATCGACAATGCCTGCCTTTAAGTGGTTGCAAATGATGGCAAAATTACATGAAAGCCAAACAGCATGGATTTGTATATTCCAAAGGGCTTATTGCTGCTTAATATTAAAAACAAATCCAATAGGCAAGCATTGTACATGGATGCAGACTGCTCATCGTGAAAAGTTAATTGCCTTGTGCAATGTCCCAGATTTTACGTATTGTCTAGACATGTCAAGGAAGGAAGGAGGGATCTTTTTAATTTAGCAATAATCTTGAGTGTAGGAATATGAAGACGGTGGGGGAGAATGGTGAAACAGAGATGTTAACCAAGGGCGAGGGAAAAACCTAGGCTTAAGAGTTTTGGGATGACTAGAAAATATACAAATCATGATGACAGGGGGAATGGTATTATAGAGATTCTAACTATGGGATGGTGGCAAAACGAGGCTTAAGAAAATGAGCTAGGATGAATTTTGTGATTATTAAAAAACTTAAGAATTCAGATTTTTGTTCGAATTTATATGTAATAGCCGTCTAAGGAGGAGTGACTGGGAACTCTTCCCTACCGGATAGCAATCAACCACTTCACGTGGAGTTAAAAGGGCTCTTGTGAATCTAGACGTAAATAAATCCCCGGGCCCGGATGGCATATCAACACTTGTCTTGCGCTAGTGTTCTTCGACGCTCGCCCAATACCCAGGAAGAGTGATGCGAACAACCCTGCGATATGCTCCGCTCTCTTCAAAGTAATGGAGAGCATGGTTAACCAACATCTATAGAATCCAATAGAAGAATCCTTCGATCGAGGGGGCTTTTAACAATGCGCGGAGCGACACACTGATCCAATCCTTAGAACGGTACCGGGTGGACCCGGTCCTTAAAGACTGGATAAACCATATGCTTAGGAATAGGTGGATAAATTGTGTGTCCCATGGCATAAATATAAGGGAGAAAGTCTCACAGGGCACTCAACAGGAAAGCATTTTATCGCCACTCCTATGGGTGACCACCATGAATGTTGACTGAGGAGGGATTTGAACCCGCCTGCTACGCAGACGATGTTATAATACTTCCAATGGGTAAGCACCCGAACGTGCTATGCCGAAAAGGTCTTGCATATGGCATATGACTGGGCTAGACCCAGACGTCTCAATGTTAATCCAGAAAAGACTGAAATATGCCTGCTCACGAGGAAGACGAAGGTGGGCCAATTTAACGCACCACGTTTCCTCAATAAGACGATTTCGATATCTGACAAGGTCAAATACTTAGGTGTGATCTTGGAAAGGAAACTGAATTAAAAGTGCCACATTCAGGAGCGTACTGAGAAGGCTCACAGATGTTGGGTATTATGTAGACGGGCTGTAGGCTCGAAATGGGGCCTGAATCCTAGGATAGTCCACTGGCCCTACATGAGCGTGATAAGACCAATACTTATTTACGCCGCAGTAGTTTGGTGTACTGCTTTGGAGAAAAAGTGCAACATAAGGACCATACAACAGGTTCAGAGAACATGTTGTCTTGGCATAGGTGGAGCGATGAGGACCACGCCCACTAGGACACTAGATTTTCGACCCATTGACATACAGATTAAGTGTGAAGCAACCACTGCGTCTATGAGACCTAAGGCGATGGGAGAATGAATTGAGGATGGGAGCAGCTCATATCATCGCGGAATAATCCAGGCGGCGATAGGAAACCTGGAAGGAAGGGGAGAAGAGGTGTCCGATGGGATACTAGAGATGAACCTTGAAGTCGAGTGCGAGGCACTGCTGCCATCGGCACAGTCTTGGATTGACCGGAACCCTAGTATTGCCATCTGGAAGATCATGTTACACGGATGAATTAAAGCTAGAGGACAGAGTGGGTCTGGTGGTTAACATTGAGAACCCAGAGACTGAGATCTGTTTTAGACTGTCTACCCATAATACGGTCCTGCTGGCGGAGATCTGGGCTATCACTGAATGCATGAAGTGGTCTGGTGCTAACGCGAAGAGACGTCGATTGTGAACCTATTTACCGACTGTAAAATTGCCATAAGGGCAATAACAACCGAACAGTCTTGCAGTGTAAGAAGGAGATTAACTCCTTCTCTGAGGATGGCGCGATTCGCATCGTTTGGTTGCCGGGCCATAACGGAGTAACGGGGAATGGGCCGATTTCTCGATTTAAGGTTTTGGGCCCATAAAAGGCGCATTTATTGTTCGATTTTGCTGAAATTTGGGACAGTGAGTTGGGTTAGGCCCTTCGACAACCTTCGTCAATTTGGCCTAGATCGCTCCAGATTTGGATATAGCTGCCATATAGACCGATTTTTCGATTTAGGGTCTTAGGCCCATAAAAGCCACATTTATTATCCGATTTTGCTGAAATTTGGGACAGTGAGTTGTCTTAGACCCTTCAACATCTTTCTTCAATTTGGCCCTGATCGATTCAGATTTGGATATAGCTGCCATATATACCGATCCTCCGATTTAGGGTCTTAGGCCCATAAAAGCCACATTTATTATCCGATTGTGCTGAAATTTTGCACAGTGAGTTGCCCTTTGACATCCTTCGTTAATTTGGCCTAGATCGGTTCAGATTTGGATATAGCTGCCATATAGACCGATCCTCCGATTTAGGGTCTTAGGCCCATAAAAGCCACATTTATTTTAAGATTTTGCTGAAATTTGGGACAGTGAGTTGTCTAAGATCCTTCAACATCTTTCTTCAATTTGGCCCTGATCGATTCAGATTTGGATATAGCTGCCATATATACCGATCCTCCGATTTAGGGTCTTAGGCCCATAAAAGCCACATTTATTATCCGATTGTGCTGAAGTTTGGAAGTTGTCTTTGATCCTTCAACATCTTTCTTCAATTTGGCCCTGATCGATTCAGATTTGGATATAGCTGCCATATATACCGATCCTCCGATTTAGGGTCTTAGGCCCATAAAAGCCACATTTATTATCCGATTTTGCTGAAATTTTGGACAGTGAGTTATCTTAGACCCTTCAACACCTTTCTTCAATTTGGCCCTGATCGATTCAGATTTGGATATAGCTGCCATATAAACCAATCTCTCGATTTTAGGTTTTGAGCCCATAAAAGGCTCATTTATTGTCCGATTTCGCCGAATTTTGGGACAGTGAGTTAAGTTAGGCTTTTCGACGTCCCTCATCAATTTGGTCCAGAACGGTCTAGATTTGAGTATAGCTGCCATATAGACCGATCTCTCGATTTAAGGTTTTGAGCTCATAAAAGGCGCATTTATTGTCCGATTTCGCCGAAATTTGGGACAGTGCTTTGTGTTAGGCTTTTGATGAAAGGTGGTTTACCCGAGGTGGTGGGTATCCAAAGTTCGGACCGGCCGAACTTAACGCCTTTTTACTTGTATAATCCTTTCGTGGGTTAACTCAATTCGGGAGTGTGTTAGTATGGCTAAACCCATAAATGAATTTCATAGGACCATCAGAAGTCGAGAAAATATCGAAAGAGTGAGGCAGTCAGGTGTGCGTTCTCCCCGACGCAGCTGTTATAGAAATTTCTGACACCATTGTTCGACAAATTCTCCCCCAAGACCTTATATTTCATCCCGATAAATTGACTGTTGTGCAAGTATAAACTGAACGCGATTTTGTTGCCCGTCAAAATACATATGAAATGCACCGATAGAGATATGCTTTAGGAAGCTACCATATGGTGCTGTGGTTTGGTGGACGGTGCCTGATCTCAAGGAAGGCTTGCTTGTGCATCACGGGCGCACTGATGCACTGAATTTAATGCTACCCCCTTCTGCAGCAATGCGAATATAACTTGACCATAATCATATATAGATCCATCCCCCGTTTTAACTTTTATTTATCTGATTTCCCTGATTGAAGAAGACCAAATTTGGCTCATACATTGACCGTCTTAAACAACTACCAATTATGAAATGTATTTTCATAACTCCTATTAAAATCCACTTACAAGCTCATTAAGTCCATCCCAAAAGGAAAATATTGTTGGAAATTTTGTTGCCACACAATGAAACAATGAAATCAATTTATTAATTTCGAACAAAAAGAAAAACACAAAAGCTATTAAACCATTAGGATTGCCCGGCAAATGTGAGCTGTCTGCATGTGGTCCATGCGAAAACAGCTTAAAATGGCTTAAATAGCCCATGCCAAACACACCACAAAATGCAACAATACAAAATATACAAGAAAATGGAATTAGACGCTACTTTGATTTGGATTTATAAAACAGAAGATGGACAACAACAACAACAACAACAAACATAATGTGATAGCCAAAGCGTTGGGGGAGGCAACCATAAGAGCAACAGTAATTGCGTGTCCTTCCTCCAAATTGTACAAGCAGTGTGTACACCCATTCCTTAAGTGGTCCAATGGCAGCACCATAATTACAAGACTGAGAAGTTGCAATGGATTTTTAATGTATCCCAGAATGATGCGTTTGGGCACGATTATTCTGCCTTCTCGCTTTCTTTGGAGATGCGCTAACGGCGCCAATGAATGAGTTGGGCATACTGACGCACATTTGTTCCAAATGGTCTTTCTTGGGCAAAAGCCACCGCATAAACAAACAAACCAACAGAGGAGTTGAAAAAAACTCTTTAACCCCCCGATTCCTCCCCCTCCCTCTTTAAAGAAAGCAAAATATATCGCGTAAAGAACAGAAAATAAAAATAAAAATTGAATCCAACTGTGCGCTTATTTGAGACTTTGAATTGCTTTTAAGCTTCTTTTCACTGTGCTATGATATGAGAAAGAAGAGCAAAAAAGCAGCAACAAAAAAATCGACCGAGTAAGAATCATTATTTCTTGTTTTTCTGTACGAGCACAATCTTATATTGCTGCATTTAATGTCATGTTATATTAGTGGGAGTCCTTTCTGTGTCGGTGGTGTCGGTCTTTTTCTGCTTATACTTTTTCTCGAATTCCCAAGAAAAGGATATAAATGTGTCTGTCTGCCATGCAGATGTTGAAAGATTAGCCGCCAAACCGGATTGAACCGGATATGGATGCAAGAGGAGGAAGAAAATCCTTTTACCACAGTTAGGATGAGTTGAATGAAAACATTTTTTTTCGAAACTTCATATCAAAACCCAAGACGCTTATAGACAACAGGGGTAACAGGGCAGAGACTACTGAGGACTTGGAGAGGTTCTTGATGAACACCTTTTATCGGCAGGCTAGTACGAGTCGGAGATAGACAACCGGATCTGTGAACAGGTTTTGATAACCGACATGATGGTTAGAGAGGTTTTACAAAGCTTTGAGCCATTTCAGTCACAGGTTCTGCATTACTGCAGAAGACGTCTTACTATCTATCGACCAATCTAGCCGTCATATTCACGTAATGCCTGAGATTTGCATATTTCCAAACCAAAGGCCTGACAAGAAGCATGGCAAGAATTCATCCCAACACCATGGTGTACTCTATATATACGATTTTGCCCAGATGATCTTGTTTTAAGGTTGTTTTCAAAATCCGGTTGCAAACTAGGCTTTTGATCATCTCGCACTAATATCCCTGTTATTACGTGGATACATTCATCCTCGTCAGTCTGCCAGTGCAGTGTCTGCTCTGCGTTATGTCCGTCCGTTTTATTGGAGTTATTTTTTCCTTCACTGTGTTATGGGTATGAGTTGACTTTTATTACATTTAATGGCCACAGTTTGTTTGGAATTTTACACTTTAACTCAAATTGTGTGATATTTATACAAACACATAAACACTAGCAGCATGGCTTGAGGTATAGTGACGGAATGGCTCTCTTTCTCTCTCTCTCTCTATATCTTTCTCCTTCTATCTTCGCTCAATACCACAACGCATCGCAATGCCACCAACTTTCAAACACCCTCACCGCAGATACTGTAGTTTAAGCTGTTTTAATTGCATTTTTCCTTGCGTTCTTGGATCTCCTTTCACGCCTGGTAGTGTATGTAAGGGTGAGGGTGTGTGTGTGTGTATAAGCATGAACATAGGCAGTGTTGCCAAGGAGTTTGATAAAAATAAAATAAAATAAAATAAAAAAAGAAATAAAATAAAATAAAATAAAATAAAATACAATAAAATACAATAAAATAAAATAAAATAAAATAATATAAATAAAAATAAAATAAAAATAAAATAAAATAAAATAAAATAAAATAAAATAAAATAAAATAAAATAAAATAAAATAAAATAAAATTAAATAATATCAAATAAAATAAAATGAAATAAAATTAAATAATATCAAATAAAATAAAATAAAATAAAATAAAATAAAATAAAATAAAATAAAATAAAATAAAATAAAATAAAATAAAATAAAAAAAAATAAAATAAAATAAAATAAAATAAAACAAAATAAAATAAAATAAAATAATATAAAAAAATAAAATAAAATAAAATAAAACAAAATAAAATAAATTAAAATAAAATAAAATAAAATAAAATAAAATAAAATAAAATAAAACAAAATAAAATAAAATGAAATGAAATGAAATGAAATGAAATGAAATGAAATGAAATGAAATGAAATGAAATGAAATGAAATGAAATAAAATAAAATATAATGAAATGAAATGAAATGAAATGAAATGAAATGAAATGAAATGAAATGAAATGAAATGAAATAAAATAAAATAAAATGAAATAAAACAAAATAAAACAAAATAAAATAAAATACAATAAAAGAAAATAATATAAAATAAATTAAAATAATATGAATTAAATGAAATAAAATAAAATAAAATGAAATAAAACAAAATAAAACAAAATAAAATAAAATACAATAAAAGAAAATAATATAAAATAAATTAAAATAATATGAATTAAAATAAAATAAACAAAAAAAAAATAAAAACAAAATAAAATAATAAAAAATAAATAAAAAAAAATCGGGTAATAAATAAAGCTTTTATGAGCTTCAGACCCTTAATTGGCAGATCGGTCTATATGGCAGTTGTATCTAAATATAGTCCGATCTGAACCATAGTTGGTTCCTATGTTGGGAGGCCTAAAGTTTCTCACTGTTTCAAATTTCAGCAAAATCGGTTAAAAAAATATATCTTTTATAGACTTCAGAGCCTTAATCGGGAGATCGGTCCATATGGCAGCTATATCTAGATATAGACCATAATTGGGTCAGATGTCAGGAGGCCCAAAAGTACTCACTGTTTAAAATTTCAGCAATATCGGATAAAAAATAAAGCTTTTATGGTCTTCAGATCCCTTATCAGCAGATCGGTCTATATGACAGCTATATCCAAATATAGTCCGATCTAAAGCATATTAAGATTGGATATAGGAAGGCTCAAACCAACTTACTGTTTCAAATTTCAGCGAAATCGGGTAATAAATAAAGCTTTTATGGGCTTCAGACCCTTTTTCGGCAGATCGGTCTATATGGCAGCTATATCTAAATATAGTGCGATCTGAACCATATTTAGATCAGATGTCGGGAGGCCCAAAACTACTCACTGTTTCAAATTTCAGCGAAATCGGGTAATAAATGAAGCTTTTATGGGCTTCAGACCCGATATGGCAACTATATCCAAATATAGTCCGATCTGAATCATATTTAGGTCAGTTTTCGGAAGGCCTTAAACTACTTACTGTTTCAAATTTTAGGGAAATTGTATCAAAAATAAGCATTTATGGGCATTAAACAATTTATCGGCAGGTCGGTCTATATAGTAGCTATATCCAAATATGGTCCGATATGGCTCGTTCAAAAACTTAAAAATTTAACCAGCGTGCATCAAAAAGACGTATCTGTGCCAAATTTCAGCTCAATATCTCAAATATATGAATTTTTAATAGATCATTTTGTCATCTATCCTACATTTCTTATTTGTACCTATATGCCAAATTTCAGACCTCTAGCTCCATCTATGAAGAAAGTACCAAATGATAATAATTTTGCGACCAAAATATGCGAATGGTGAATAGATCATTTAGCCACCCATCATATGTTTCTTAGTTGTACCTACATACGTGCCAAATCATTGCCAAATTTATCAACACCGACTATATGAAAAATCCGCAATTACTTTTGGGCAACCCAATATTTCATAGTAGTACCGACATGCCAAATTTCGGACCTCTAGCTCCATCTATAAAGAAAGTATCAAATAGTAGCTATTTCGGTAGGAAAATGTTTGAAATGTGGAAAAAATTATTTAGTACCAAGTGGTACCAATTTTGCTACCAAAATTTACGAATGGTGAATAGATCACATTGCCATCCATTATATATTGCTAAGTTTTACCCACATGTCAAATTTCAGACCCCTAGCTCCGTCTGCAGAGAAAGCACCAAATGTACGAATTGTTAAAAACTCATAGTCACTCATTATATTTTTCCTAATTGTATCTGTATGCCAAATTTCAGACCTCCAGCTCCATCTACAGAGAAAGTACCAAACGGTACAAATTTTGGTACCCAAATTCACAAATTTTTAATAGATTATTTAGTCACCCATTTTATATTTCCCAGTTGTACCTACATCCCGAAATTCAGACCTTTAGCTCCATCTGTAAAAAAAGTACCAAATGGTACCAATTGTGGTACTAAACTTACATTTTCTCCAGAAACCAATACTATTTTTTTCCTTTTGCCCTCATCCTTTTGCACCAAATATCTTTTAAGTCAATTTCAAGAATTCCACCTCTATCCATCAACCATGTATAAAGTTCACCCATTTCGTACCTTTTTGGTACTTTTTAGGTACTAAAAAATTTACAAATTTCCAAAAATTCTTATAGTCACCCAATAAGGGTTGGCATAGTGTACGTAAGTTTCAATATTCAGAGCTCTATTTAAATTTACAAATAAAGTACCAAATAGTACCAATGGCGGTACTAATTGTACTATTTTTATCACTTACGGTACGATATTCCAAAACATTTTACCTAACCTCATACTTTTAAAACGCCCAAGAACATGATTTTAGCCCTTTCCATTCGCGCAGGCCAATATGTACCATTACGTACTTTTTATATCCTCCACCATAGGGTGGGGGTATACTAATTTCACCATTCTGTTTGTAACACCTTGAAATATGCGTCTGAGACCCCATACAGTATATATATTCTTGATCGTCAAGTCATTTTAAGTCGATCTAGCCATGCCCGTCCGTCCGTCTGTCTGTCGAAAGCACGCTAACTTTCGAAGGAGTAAAGCTAGGCGCTTGAAATTTTGCACAAATACTTTTTATTAGTGTAGGTCGGTTGGGGATTGTAAATGGGCCAAATCGGTCCATGTTTTGATATAACTGCCATATACCGATCTTGGGTCTGAGCCGCTAGAGGGCGCAATTCTCATCCGATTTTGCTGAAATTGTGCACGAGGTGTTTTGTTATGACTTCCACCAATTGTGCTAAGTATGGTCTATATCGATTCACAACGTGATATAGCTTCCATATACCGATCTTGGGTCTGGACTTGAGCCAATTGAGCAGTTTTCATCCGATTTGGCTGAAATTTTGCATGAGGTGTTTTGTTATGACTTCCAATAACTGTGCTAAGTGTGGCGCAAATCGGTCAATATTTTGATATAGCTGCCATATAATCTGATCTTGGGTCTTGACTTCTTGAGCCTCTAGAGGGCGCAATGTTCGTCCGATTTGACTGAAATTTTGCAGGTGGTGTCTTGGTATCACTTCCAATAACTGTGCCAAGTATGATTCAAATCGGTCAATGTTTTGATATACCTGCCATATAAACCGATCTTGGGTCTTGACTTCTTGAGCCTCTAGAGGTCGCAATTCTTATCCGATCGGAATGAAATTTTGCATGAGGTGTTTTATTATGACTTCCAACAACTGTGCTAGGTATGGTTGAAATCGGTTTATAACCTGATATAGCGGCCATATAAACCGATCTGGGGTCTTGACTTCTTGAGCCTCTAGAGCGCGCAATTCTCGTCCGTTTTGACTGAAATTTTGCACGTGGTGTTTTGGTATCACTTCCAACAACTGTGTTAAGTATCATTCAATTCGGTCCATAATCCGGTATAGCTGCCATGTAAACCGATCTTGGGTCTTGACTTCTTAAGCCTCTATAGGGCGCAATTCTCATCCGATTTGGCAGAAATTTTGTACAACGGCTTCTTTCATGACCTTCTCTCATACGTTTCTAATATGGTCTGAATCGAGCAATAGCTTAATACAGCTTCCATATAAGCCTATCTCCCGATTTTGCTTCTTGAGCCCCTGCAAGGCGCAATTCTTATCCGAATGATCTGAAATATTACACAAGGAGTTCTACAATGTTGAGCATTCATTTATGGTCCAAATCGGACTATACCTTGATATAGCTCCAATAGCATAACAGTTCTTATTCAATATTCTTTGTTTGCCTACAAAGAGATACCGCGCATAGAACTCGACAAATGCCATCCATGGTGGATGGTATATAGGATTCGACCAGTCGAACTTAGCACGCTCTTACTTGTTAGTGTTTAAACGTACGAATATCATAAAATCCCTTATCCCTGCTTATGAACAAGACCAAGATTGGTGCAAAATTTCATAATTCTATTGGGTTGCCCAAAAAGTAATTGCGGACTTTTTAAAAGAAAGTAAATGCATTTTTAATAAAACTTAGAATGAACTTTAATCAAATATACTTTTTTTACACTTTTTTTCTAAGGCAAGCTAAAAGTAACAGCTGATAACCGACAGAAGAAAGAATGCAATTACAGAGTCACAAGCTGTGAAAAATTTTTTCAACGCCGACTATATGAAAAATCCGCAATTACTTTTTGGGCAACCATAGCTTTATTCGCTGGGCTGGGTGGTGAAAAGTCAGTCAATCAGTCATTCACTCATGCAATGCATCCAGGAAAAGGCACAGTTTGGTGCGGTTTATGGGCTGGTGGCATCATTGGACCGTACTTCTTCATAGATGATGCGAACTGTAACTGTGAATGGTGATCTCTATCGTGAGATGAAGAACTTTTTTTTCATCCAAAATGCAAGAGCTTGACTTGCATGACATGTGGTATCAACAAGACGGTGCCACACAGCACGCGTAGCAATGGACTTACTAAGAGGCGAGTTCGGTGAACATTTTATTTCACATTCGGGACAGGTCATTTGGCTGCCCAGATTGTGCGTTTTAACTCCTTTAGACTATTTTTGGTGGGGCTTTGTTAAAGCTAATGTCTATACAAACATTGGAAGACAACATTGAAGCATTTATTTGGAGATACCGGTCGAAATTTTGGAAATAGTATGCCAAAATTAGACTAAGTGGATAGACTATTTGAGGCTCAGTCATGGTCAATATTTGCATGAAATGAAACAGTCATAGAAATTTTTATGTTTTGACATTGCATGGATTTTTTTTTTGTAAGTCGGCAACACTGATCCTGAAGCTGTGGCGGTGTTTGCCACGTAGCTAAAAGTTCAAAATGTAACGAGCCAAAGACGTCGAAGAGCTGAAAAATTATAAACCAAAGAAAGTAATGAATTAAATTTTTATAGTCATTTAGCAAGTGGTGCGCCAACGCAGCAGAGCAAAGCAGAAGAGCATCGTCGCTCTACCTACCTCTTCTAAATAATGTTGTGGCTTGCGCTGTTGGCGTCGCGTCGCTGTCCTAAGCGGCAAGCGATAAAGTAAAAATGTTTAATTAATTTCCGGTTTAGACCACAATGCCGTACACGCAATTGAGACAATTGAGGCAAATTTAGGAAAATCGTAAACAATGCTTGCGGTTTAATGGGATTTAGCGAAAACTTGTTGGGGAGTTCGGTGAGGCAAATAACAAATTCTACCCTGTCTGCCCTGTCCCCTTCCCCAGCCACAGTATGACCTATGGCCATGGACTTTGATTTAGTTAAGCAATAATTTTGCTAGTCAGCAAATAAAACGCAGTATAAATTCCAGCCACATTTTGGTAGTAAAATCTAATAATGTGCGATTTAAATGGGTTTTTTTTATGTGGGCAAGCTCATCAGGGTAACATATTGTAAGTGGCGAAAGATTCCCAAATAATGTTTTTTTTTCCAGCAAATGGTACTCATGAGATGTTTGGAGGAAGTCGTTAAAGCCTAAGACCTTAAACGGATATACCTTAAGGACCAGAAGTTAAATTTTTCAATCAATGAGCAGTGTCTTATTTTATTTGTATTTGCAAAATGGGAAGTTCGTTTTATTGCGAGCCCCAAAAGGCCATTGAAAGCTGTGTGAATTGTTGGGCAGATATAAAGATTTTTAAGTTGAAGAAAGTCAAATGGGTAATAAGAGAAATTTTTAAGGATATTCTTGTTGAGACTGTTAGTGTAGGCTTTTTAAAATTGGACCTGTGCCTAGGCAATCAGCCATTTCTGGCCAAGACATTCCAACGCCCTCGATGAGAAGATATATTGGAAGGCAGCTCGTTTTCCTGATCCTGGATTCAATTGATATAAGTCTCTCACCAATAAGAAGGGGGACCCCCTTTATTGGGTTCGAGGCATAGTAGCTGGACAGTTCATTTCAATCGCTCCTACTCCTTATCTGGCATCGGTTCAGCAGTCATTTCAAAAAGGCTGCGGTCACCTGGTGATTATTCCATCCCCAAGAAAACTATGGCGAACAAGAACTTTCGCTAATGACGTTAAGGCAACTTGCAAATGCAAATTGCAAATTTTGCCCATGAACAAACCCAGCTATGAAAGTTATGCGGCACCATAGGCCTATAGATTTTTCTACACAAAACCATGGAGCATATAGTGGACAGCATCATACAGAGTTGAACATTTGGCGAATTGCTCAGAAACAAGCAGCATGTATACATCAAAAGGCGTTCGGTGTTCACTAAGGAACAGAGGCAAACTTCTCACATATCAATGATTGCAGTCCGATTCAAGTTTAAGCTCAATGCTAAGGGGCCTCCTTTATATAGCCGAGTCCGAACGGCGAACCAAAGTTCGGACACCTCTTTGGAGAGAAGTTTTACATGGCATAGTACCTCAGAAATGTCGCCAGCATTAGGAGGGGAAAACCACCGCTGAAAAGTTTTTTCTGATGGTCTCGCCAGGATTCGAACCCAGGCGTTCAGCGTCATACATACATATGCTAACATCTGCGGTGGCAGCTTGCAGATGGTAATAATTATCCAATTGGAGGAAGATGGATGCATATCAAGGAACATGTGAGACTTTAGAAGATGTCATGAGAGTAAGAACAGAGATAACAGAAGACACATTGAGACTGTTGATGACAACTCACGGGACTCACAGAGACAACATATATAAGAACAAGTAAAAAGGCGTTAAGTTCGGCAGGGCCGAACTTTGGATACCCACCACCTCGGGTATATATGTAAACCACCTTTCATCAAAATTCGGTGAAAATTTCATACCTTATACTCACATACCTCATACCGATCTGAACTATATACGACACGGATGTCGAAAAGCCGAACATAAGTCACTGTGTCAAATTTCAGTGAAATCGGATTATAAATGCTTCTTTTATGGGGCCAAGACTTTAAATCGAGATATCGGTCTACATGGCAGCTATATCCGAATCTGGACCGATTTGGGCCAAGTTGCATAGACATGTCATAGAGCCTAACACTAAGCACTGTCCCAAATTTCGGCGAAATCGGACAATAAATGCCTCTTTTATGGGCTCTAAACCTTATATCCAGAGATCGGTCTATATGGCAGCTATATTCAAATCTGGACCGATCTGGGCAAAATTGAAGAAGGACGTCGAAGAGCCTAACCAAACTCACTGTCTCAAATTTCAGCGACATCGGACAATAAATGCGTCTTTTATGGCCCCAAAACCTAAAACCTAGATATCGGTCTATATGGCAGCTATATCCAAATCTGGACCGATCTGTGCGATATTGCAGAAGTATGTCAAGGGGCTTAACTTAACTCACTGTTCCAAATTTCGGGGACATCGGGCAATAAATGAGCATTTTATGGGCCCAAAACCATAAATCAAGAAATCGGTCTATATGACAGCTATATCCAAATTTGAACCGATCTGGACCAAATTGAAGAAATATGTCAAAGGCCCTAACACATGTCACTGTCCGAAATTTCAGCAAAATCGGATATTATGGGCCTTACACCATAAATCGGAGGATCGATCTATATGGCAGCTATATCCAAATCTGGGCCGATCTGAGCCAAATTAACGAAGGATGTCGATGGGCCTTACACAATTCACTGCCCCGAATTTCATCAAAATCGGATAATAAATGTGGCTTTTGTGGGCCTAAGACCCTAAACCGGAGAATCGGTCTCTATGGCAGCTATATCCAAATCTGAACCGATCTGGACCAAATTAAAAAAACATGTCAAAGGGCCTAAGACAACTCACTGTCCCAAATTTCAGCGAAATCGGACCATAAATGTTGCTTTTATGGGCCTTAGACCCTAAATCGGAGGATCGGTCTATATGGCAGCTATATCCAAATCTGGACCGATCTGAGCCAAATTGACAAAGGATGTCGAAGGGCCTAACACAACTCACTGTCCTAAATTTCAACAAAATCGGATAATAAATGTGGCTTTTATGGGCCTAAGACCCTAAATCGGCGGATCGGTCTATATGGGGGCTATATCAAGATATAGTCCGATATAGCCCATCTTCGAACTTAACCTGCTTATGGACAAAAAAAGAATCTGTGCAAAATTTCAGTTCAATATCTCTATTTTTAAAGACTGTAGCGTGATTTCAACAGACAGACGGACAGACGGACGGACATGGCTAGATCGTCTTAGATTTTTACGCTGATCAAGAATATATATACTTTATAGGGTCGGAAATGGATATTTCGATGTGTTGCAAACGGAATGACAAAATGAATATACCCCCATCCTTCGGTGGTTGGTATAAAAATTCGGTTAATTGAGGATATGAAGTAGTCCGGCTCCTTCTGTTGCAATGTTCGTTAAGGTCCTGGTAACAAAAAGGAAGCCTTAAGGATCTTGCAATCATTTTAGCCACCAGGAGAATGATGGCGTCCCATCTAGCTACTATATTTACAGCACACCTAAGATTTACATATAATTCGACGACCTCGCAAGAAACAAGGGAAGTGTTGATACCACATCCAGGCAGGGCAAGTAAAGGTACCAAAGGTATATATGTAGACCTATGGGCCTTACGTCTTCTCTACGAGAACGTATGGTGGGCACCTTCATAAAGAGTGGGATATCCGAATAACTCAGGTAGAGAAGTAGAATATCTACTCCAAGTGAGATTTTGGAGGAGACCGCCTTGCAGAAGGTTGGGCATAACTAGAAAAATCCATTGATGCCATGGCATAAACGCTGGCGGGGTTTTAAACTTCAAGTAGTCCGGATCCTTCTGTTGCAATGTCGGAAATGTTCGTTCGGGTCCTGGTGAATCAAATTGTGAAACGATGATCCTGGTGACTAATCGAAGCCTTGAGGATCTTGGAATCGTTTGAGTCACCTGGATTTGATGGCGTCCCATCTAGCCATTATATTTATGGCATGCCTAGGAATTACATATAATCCGAAGGCCTGGCAAGACCCAAGGGAAGTGTTGATACCTCATCCAGGCAGGGCAAGTAAAGGTACCAAAGGTATATATGTAGACCTAAAGGCCTTACGTTTTCCCTACGAGAACGTATGGTGGGCACCTTCATAAAGAGAACATCCGAACATCCGAAGACATCCGAATTACTCAGGTAGTGAATTAGAATATCTATTCCAAGTGAGATTTTGGAGGAGACCGCCTTGCAGGAGGTTGCGAATTGGTAAGAACAAGTAAAAGCGTGCTAAGTTCGGCCGGGCCGAATCTTATATATCCTCCACCATGGATCGCATTTGTCGAGTTCTTTTCCCGGCATCTCTTCTTAGGCAAAACAGGATATAAGAAAAGATTTGCTCTGCTATTAGAGCGATAGCAAGATATGGTCCGGTTTGGACCACAATTAAATTATATTATGTTGGAGACCTGCGTAAAATGTCAGCCAATTCGAATAAGAATTGCGCCCTTTGTGGGCTCAAGAAGTAAAATAGAGAGATCGATTTATATGGGAGCTGTATCGGGCTATAGACCGATTCAGACCATAAAAAACACGTATATTAATGGTCATGAGAGAATTCGTCGTACAAAATTTCAGGCAAATCGGATAATAATTGAGGCTTAAGAAGTCAAGATCCCAGATCGGTTTATATGGCAGCTATATCAGGTTATGAACCGACTCGTACTTTATTTGACATAGTTGTTGAAAGTAACAATAAAAAATGTCTTGCGAAATTTCAGCCAAATCGGATAGGAATTGCGCCCTCTAGAAGCTCAAGAAGTCAAGTCCCCAGATCTGTTTATATGACAGCTATATCAGGTTATGAACCGATTTTAACCATATTTGGCACAGTTGTTGCATATCATGACAAAACACTTCGTGCCAAAATTCATTCAAATTGGATAAGAATTGCACCCTCTAGAGGCTCAAGAAGTCAAGACCCAAGATCGTTTATATGACAGCTATATAAGGTTATAAACCGATTTGAACCATACTTGGCACAGTTGTTTGATATCGTAACAGAACACGTGGTGCAAAATTTCATCCCAATCGGATAAGAATTGCGCACTCTAGAGGCTCAAGAAGTCGAGACCCAAAATCGGTTTATATGACAGCTATATCATAACATGGACCGATATGGCCCATTTACAATACCAACCGACCTACACCAATAAGAAGTATTTGTGCAAAATTTCAAGCGGCTAGCTTTACTCCTTCGGAAGTTAGCGTGCTTTCGACGGACAGACGGACGGACAGACGGACGGACAGACGGATGGACAGACGGACGGACATGGCTAGATCGACATAAAATGTCGCGACGATCAAGAATATATATACTTTATGGGGTCTCAGACGAACATTTCGAGTAGTTACAAACAGAATGAAGAATTTAGTATACCCCTCATCCTATGGTGGAGGGTATAAAAAGCAGATGATTTGATTGTGAAGGCCAGAGGAATGCCTTTAGGGCGACGCAGTCCGCTTTAACGAACTGCGCGTTAACGAACCGCGGGCGACGAACTGCGCGTCGTTACACTATGGAATAGAAAAACTTTCTGTAGGACGACGAAAATCCTATGGGGTGATCCGGATCGGAGAAGACGAGGCTATTACTTAAAGGAACTAAGAAGGACATCAGTATAGATTTCGGTATCATAACGAGACACATAGGACTACGAGTGCATTTGTGCAGTGGGAAAGATGATGAGACGTTGCACAGTGGGAGAAAATCGAAAAAAAAAACTGGTAAAAAACTTGTCATGTGGAGATATCTCTTTTCGTCAAAAATTTCGGGTACAATTTTTTTTTTTTTGAGTTTTTTTAAAAGTTTTTGAGCACTATCCTGCAAAATTTTGGAAATTGTACAAAGATTTGACAGCCCCAATAAATTTTCGAAATTCCGGGGTGACCAACCTACCAAAAAGCGGCCGGAAAACCTAGGGCCTTAAAATTTTGTACACGTTCTCGCTTACGCATCAGCTCTAACCATTCCAAAAAATTCAAAGAGATATCTCTACCCGTTCTCACACGGCATATTAGTCTATTATATTGGGTTGCCCAAAAAGTACTTGCGTATTTTTCATATAGTCGGCGTTGACAAATTTTTTTACAGCTTGTGACTCTGTAATTGCATTCTATCATCTGTCAGTTATCAGCTGTTACTTTTAGCTTGCTTTAGAAAAAAAGTGTAAAAAAAGTATATTTGATTAAAGTTCATTCTAAGTTTTATTAAAAATGCATTTACTTTCTTTTAAAAAATCCGCAATTACTTTTTGGGCAACCCAATATAACAAAGTTTACAATTCCTATCTCAAAACCCTTAATTTTTCCTATGAAGTAATCCCATGCAAAAGAGAACCTATAAATTTTATTCCTATTTGCAAATTTTATAACTTTGTCATTCATGCTTTCAATACTTTCTTGTTTTAACTACTCACAAATTTATCCTTTTGCTCCTCCAATAAATAGAGCTTTGTCAATCTGCATTAGACATTTATGAATATTATTATTCTTGCAAAGGATTTTCTTAGATATTCATTGCATTTACTTAACCCTCTATGTATGTAGGTATCAAAGAGCCAGGATATAAAGTTTAGTCCTTACATTGTACTCACATGCTAAGTGAGCACTTTTGTGTACAAACGAATGGGTGAACAAACGAACTCCAATGATATCACAAAGTGAAATTTTTAAATCAATAACGGCAGACGCCAAACTGGCGGCTCATAAAAACGATTCATACTAAAATTGGCGTCATAGTTCTTGTTGTTGGTACTGTGCTGTGTCCTTTTTGTTTCGATTTTGGTGCCACGTTGTTGTCCCTATTTGGGGCTTGTGTGTTTGGGGGCACAGCGCTCCTTTTCACCAACACCACTCTCTATAGAAAACAAAAAAAAAAAAAAGAAAAAGAGAAATTCATTTCCACTATAAATGTATTGAGTTTTGCTTTAATGCTTGTATGTGAGTGTTGAATGTATGAGTATGGGTAAACAAAAATGACTAAGCGAAAGGATACTTTAGCGGCAGCAGCGACAACAATATCAGCCATGTAAAATAAAGAGACTAATACAAATTTTGTTTCAAGGAAGAACAACAGAAAAATACAAAAATGTTGTTTCATATGTAAAAGGAAAAGAGAAAATGAAAGCGGTATAAAATTTCTGTAAAGAGGTTGGCTGAAGTTAATACTATTTTGATAATCTCTTAGAAAGTGTTTAAAAATGTAAACTTCCAATTAAATTTATTACAAAATTCGATTAAAAAAACAAAAACAACAAAAAAAAATTGGAATATCCACCAGATTTTATGGCATTCAATCGGCAGATCGGTTTATATGACAGCTATAACTAAATATAGTCCGACCTGAACCATATTTGGGTCGGATATCGGGAGGCTAAAAACAATTCAATAAGTCAAGTTTCAGCGAAAAAGGGGTAGTATGTGAGCTGTATCTAAATTAAGTCCGATGTGAATCATACTTAGGTCAGATGTCGGTGGGCTTAAAACAACTCACTATTAAAAATTTCAGCGATATCGGGCAATAAATACAGCTTTGACATGTTTCGGACCCTTAATCAGCAGATCGACTGCTATATCTAAATATAGTCCAATTTAAATCATATTTAAGTAGAATGTTGGGAGGTATACAACTATATCTATACTCTATAACGGTAGATCGGTCTATATAACAGCTATATCCAAATATTTTACGATCTGGACTATATTAAAAAAAAAAGGTGTGATGGGGTACCGATCCATATGGTAGCTATATGATACGACCTCGACCACATTAAAGAAAAATAGGTGGGGTCTACCAAAACTAACTGTGCCAAATTTCATCGAAATCGGTTGAAAAATGCTCCTCTTATGAGCTCAATACTCTATATCGGAAGATCGGTCTGATCTGGACCAAATTCAAAAAATAGGTGTATACCAGAATTCAATGTGCCAAATTTCTTAGAAATCGGATGAAATCGGCTCCTTTTATAGGCTCAATACACTATATCGGGAAATCTTTATATTGGGTTGCCCAAAAAGT
>NC_081556.1:19491372-19511372 GCF_963082655.1 Stomoxys calcitrans
GTCCATAAGCAGGTTAAGTTCGAAGATGGGCTATATCGGACTATATCTTGAAATAGCCCCCATATAGACCGATCGGCCGATTTAGGGTCTAAGGCCCATAAAAGCCACATTTATTATCCGATTTTGTTGAAATTTGGGACAGTGAGTTGTGTTAGGCCCTTCGACATCCTTTGTCAATTTGGCTCAGATCGGTCCAGATTTGGATATAGCTGCCATATAGACCGATCCTCCGATTTAGGGTCTAAGGCCCATAAAAGCCACATTTTTTATCCGATTTTGCTGAAATTTGGGACAGTGAGTTGTGTTAGGCCCTTCGAAATCCTTTGTCAATTTGGCTCAGATCGGTCCAGATTTGGATATAGCTGCCATATAGATCGATCCGCCGATTTAGGGTCTAAGGCCCATTAAAGCCACATTTATGGTCCGATTTCGCTGAAATTTGGGACAGTGAGTTGTGTTAGGCCCATCGACATCCTTCGTTAATTTGGTTCAGATCGGTTCAGATTTGGATATAGCTGCCATATAGATCGATCCTCCGGTTTAGGGTCTTAGGCCCACAAAAGCCACATTTATTATCCGATTTTGATGAAATTCGGGGCAGTGAATTGTGTGAGGCCCATCGACATCCTTCGTTAATTTGGCTCAGATCGGTCCAGATTTGGATATAGCTGCCATATAGATCGAACCTCCGATTTATGGTATAAGGCCCATAATAGCCACATTCATTTTCCGATTTTGCTGAAATTTGGGACAGTGAGTTGTATTAAACCCTTTGATATATTTCTTCAAATTGGTCCAGATCGGTTCAGATTTAGATATAGCTGCCATATAGACCGATTTCTGGATTTATGGCTTTGGGCCCATAAAATGCTCATTTATTGCCCGATGTCCCCGAAATTTGGAACAGTGAGTTAAGTTAAGCCCCTTGACATACTTCTGCAATATCGCACAGATTGGTCCAGATTTGCATATAGCTGCCATATAGACCGATATCTAGGTTATAGTTCAGATCGGTATGAGGTATATGAGTATAAGGTATGAAATTTTCACCGAATTTTGATGAAAGGTGGTTTACATATATACCCGAGGTGGTGGGTATCCAAAGTTCGGCCCGGCCGAACTTAACGCCTTTTTACTTGTTTTGTCTAAACTTCTGTAAAAACAGAGTTTAAAGAAAGCCCATGACATCGTATTGTGCCCTTTTACCCCTTGTAAAACTTTTTAAATAATTCCTATCTAATTTAAACCCCACTTAAAAGCTTTAATTTTAATTTTCTTCTTTCCCTCATTGGTGTTAGAATCTAAACCTGTACATATATATGGGGCTAATTACTTTATCCATGAGACATCATTACACATGAATGATTGAATGAGCGGACGAAAAAGCATTTGGACATGGACGCTGTCCTTGTTTGTTCGACAATATAAACCACACAGCCATATACATTGTGACAAGTAAAGTCATACTCACTCATACACTTTAGGCGGCTGAAAGGACATGTTTAAGGACCTGTAAACTCTCATACACTAGCACACCGCAACCCAGAGCATAGAAGTGCACAAGACTAAAATGCGCGTTAAAATAAATTTCCCTCAGGCATCGTATAACATTTAACGGCGTGTCTCAGCTATACAACCAAATATGAACTTCAACAACGTTTGCCATAGGTTTTGTATATAGACGTGTGATGGACAGTGGTGTATAAAGGAAGCTAATTCGGCACAACACAATAGTGGAGACATAAGATTGGACATGTTCAAAAATTGTTTCTAAAAATACCAACATTTGAAAACGAATTGTAGACTCAAATTCAAGTTTGTGAGTAAACAAGATTATTGTGGGAGTTTACGAGTGGCTCAATTAGGAAATTTTTCTCGTCAGAGCACACGATGTTCGAAAATTCACCACGTTTGTTCAAATATTCCATTCAGGAACAAAGGTGAAAATTTTTTCTGATGTTCCCGCCCGGATTCAAACTCTGGCATTCAGCGTCATAGGCGGACATGATCTTTCGAATCCAACTGTTTTTGCTTTGGTGAAATATCGTTTGCCTTTTAAAACTTGTAATGCTTTACCTTGAGCTAATGTTGCATACTTTTCAGGGATATTTTTTGATCTTTAGACATTTGATTGCCTATGATTACGGCATCGATATCCTTGAATTCAAGAATCGATTCGATTCCGCTGACCCTATTCAGGCATTGATGTAGTTTTTTTTGTACCACCAGCAAGGCGTTTGCCAACGCTACAAGTCTCATTATAACGATTCATGGTGCGATACACAAACATTTTGTTCACTTTTCGGTGTTTAAGTTTGCCAACAATAGCCGATTACGATATTAAAATCAAATAAAACGCAATGACACTATTATGCCTTTACTCCAATAAAATTCATTTTAAATAAACTCAGAAGCATATCGCTTGCTAACATTAGACTAAAGACTGATAACAATAAAATGGGACTAAATTAACAAGCAAAAACCAAGTGAAGTTCGACCGGGCCCAATTTTTGGAACCCACCACCATGGATTCTGCAAAATTTTTATACGAAATAACTTAAATTGAAGGCCATAATTTTATGGTTTTTTGAACCGTACTTGGCACAGTTATAACAGAACGAATGTGCAACATTTTAACGAAATCGGACGCAAATTGCGGCTTTCAAGCGCTAAAGACGTCAATGCAGGAGATCGGTTTATATGGCAGCTATATCAGGCTATAGACTGATTTGGACCGTATTTGGCACAGTTGTTGAAAGTTGTAAAGTAATAGAATGCTGCATGGAAAATTTTAGCCAAATCGGACAAAAATTGCGGCTTGTAAGGACTCAAGAGGTCAAAACGAAAGATCGGTTTATATGGGAGCTATGTCAGATTATAGATTATATAGATTTGGACCGTACTTGGCACAGTTGTTGGAAGTCCTAACAGAACACCACATGCAAATCAAACAAAAAATGTGGCTTCCAGGGGCTCAGGAAGTCAAACCAGGAGATCGGTTTATGTGGGAGCTATATTAGGTTATAGGCCCATTTGGACAAAAATTGCGGCTTCCAGGGGCTCCAGAAGTCAAATCGGGAGATCGGCTTTTATTGGAGCTATATCAGGTTATACACCGATTTGGACCGTACTTGGCGCAGCTGTTAGGAGTCATTACAGAACATCACGTGAAAAATTTCAGCCAAATCGGACAAAAATTGAGGCTTCCAGGGCCTCATAATGTCAAATCGGGTGATTGGTTTATATGGGAGCTATATCTAAATATGAACCGATGTGGCCCATTTGCAAATCCCCATCGACCTACATTAATATTAAGTATGTGTTCAAAATTTCAATCGGGTAGCTTTACGCGTTCCACCGCTATCGTGATTTCGACAGACGGACGGACATGGCTATTTCAGAACGTCTAGACAATCGAGAAAATATATATTTTATGGGGTCTTAGACGAATATTTCGAGGTATTACAAACAGAATGACTAGATAAGTATACCCCCACCCTATGGTGATGGGTATAAAAATATTTTGAGGAAGTGTATGTGTCTTAAGGATGTGAGTATGAGTATGTGTCTTTAGTGCGACACCTCTTTGGAGAGAAGTTTTTACATGGCAGCCATACCATTTTTATACCTTACACCACCACTGTTATACAGGGTATTGTACAGGGCATTTGTTTGCTTAGAAGTAGAAGAGCTAGACCCATTGATAAGTATACCGATTGAAAAAAAAATCGGATCAGATTTAAATATAGCTTCCATATATATCTTTCATCCGATATGGTCTTCTAAGACTACAGAAGCCAGAATTTTGGTCCGATCTTTACAAAATGTTGCGTGAGATGTTTTATGTGACGACCCAATACGTCAATATGTGTGAAAAATTTCACAAAAATCGGTTCAGATTTAGATATAGCTCAAATATATATCTTTCAGCCGATATGGCCTGCTAAGGCTGTAGAAGCCATAGTTTTGGTCCGATCTTTACAAAATTTAGCACGACAACGTCTTATTCAATGTCCTAATACATGTGCGAAATTTCATGAGAATCGGTTCAGACTCATGCGGCCTTCTAGGATTACAGATGCCACAATATTGGTCCGATCTTTATAAAATTTTGCATGAGATGTCAAAAATGATGACAAAAATTTCATTTAAACCAGTTCCGTTACAGATATAGCTACCACATATATCTTTCATATGATATGGACTTTTAAGGCTGTAGTTGCTATAATTTTGGTCCTATCTTTACAAAATTCTGCAGGATACGTTTTGTTTAGCGTCCCACTTTATATGCAAAATTTCATAAAAATCTGTTGAGATTTGGATATAGCTTTGATATGGCCTTTTAAGGCTGTAGAAGCCAGACTTATGCCTTTCCTTACTGCTCTCAAATGGCATAGTTCCTCACAAATGTTGCCAGCATTAAGCAGGGATAACCATCGCTGGCAATTTTTTCTGATGTTCTCGCCAGGATGCGAACTCAGGCGTGCAGCGTCATAGGCGGACATGCTAACCCCTGCGGTTCGGTGGCCTCCTGGGATTGCAAGATTCAGCCCAGTGCATGCATGCACACGGTGTTTGAAATTTGACATTTATGGCGCAAACAAGTAAAAGCGTGCGAAGTAAGGCCGGGGCGAATCTTATATACCCTCCACCATGGATCGCAGTTGTCGAGCTCTTGCCACGGCATCTCTTTTTATGCAAACAAAGGATAAAAGAAAATAATTGCTATGTTATTGGAACAATATCAAGTTATGATTTATTTCGGACCATAATTGGACTGAATATTGGAGACCATAGTAGAAGTCATTGTGTGAAATTCCACTTTAGGGGCTGAAGAAGTAAAATAGGGAAATCGGTTTATAGGAGAGCTGCATTAGGCTATAAACCGATTCATGTCACTTTCGACACGTATGTTAAAGTTCAGCTAAGTCAGATAATAATTGCGCCCTCTAGTGGCTCAAGAAGTCAAGACCCCAGATCGGTTTATATGACAGCTAAATCAGGTTTTGGACCGATTTGAACTATTCTTAGCACAGTTATTGAAAGTCATATTAAAACACCTCATACAAAATTTCAGACAAGTCGGATAATAATTGCGTCCTCTAGAGGCTCAAGAAGTCAAGACCCCAGATCGGTTAATATGGCAGCTATATCAGGTTATAGACCGATTTGAACCATACTCAGCACAGTGGTTGGAAGTTATAATAAAACACCTCAAACAAAATTTCAGCCAAATCGGTTAGGAATTGCGTCCTATAGTGGCTCAAGAAGTCAAGGCCCCAGATCGGTTAATATGGCAGCTATATCAGGTTAAAGACCGATTTGAACCATACTCAGCACAGTTGTTGAAAGTCATAATAAAACACCTCAAACAAAATTTCAGCCAAATCGGATAATAATTGCGTCCTATAGTGGCTCAAGAAGTCAAGACCCCAGATCGGTTAATATGGCAGCTATATCAGGTTATAGACCGATTTGAACCATACTCAGCACAGTTGTTGAAAGTCATAATAAAACACCTCAAACAAAATTTCAGCCAAATCGGATAATAATTGCGTCCTCTAGAGGCTCAAGAAGTCAAGACCCCAGATCGGTTAATATGGCAGCTATATCAGGTTATGGACCGATTTGAACCATACTCAGCACAGTGGTTGGAAGTTATAATAAAATACCTCAAACAAAATTTCAGCCAAATCGGATAATAATTGCGTCCTATAGTGGCTCAAGAAGTCAAGGCCCCAGATCGGTTAATATGGCAGCTATATCAGGTTATGGACCGATTTGAACCATACTCAGCACAGTGGTTGGAAGTTATAATAAAACACCTCAAACAAAATTTCAGCCAAATCGGATAATAATTGCGTCCTATAGTGGCTCAAGAAGTCAAGACCCCAGATCGGTTAATATGGCAGCTATATTAGGTTATATTCCGATTTGAACCATACTCAGCACACTTGTTGGAAGTTATAACAAAACACCTCATGCAAAATTGCAGCCAAATCGGATAATAATTGCGTCCTATAGTGGCTCAAGAAGTCAAGATCCCAGATCGGTTTATATACCATCTCTATCAAAACGTGGACCGATATAGCCCATTTACAATCCCAACCGACCTACACTAATAAGAAGTATTTGTGCAAAACTTCAAGTGGCTAGCTTTACTCTTTCAAAAGTTAGCGTGCTTTCGACAGACAGACAGACGGACGGACGGACATGGCTAGTTCGACTTAAAATGTCATGACGATCAAGGATATATATACTTTATGGGGTCTTGGACGAATATTTCGAGGAGTTACAAACAGAATGACGAAATTAGTATACCCCCACCCTATGGTGGAGGGTATAAAAGTTGACGAAATTATTAAAAAAAAAATACTGAAAAAACCCAAGTTAAAATTTTTAAATATTTAAAATTAAACAATTCTTAACTCGTTAAAGGTTTGTGATAGTATGATATATTAGGCATATCTTTGAGATCGGTTCATTAGACCAAAAGTTATGGCGCCCAGAAGGTTGGAGAAGTCAAAAGTGGCCAGCTTTGACACCTTGTATTAAATATATGGACCTACAGCAGAACTTTCTCGAAAATTTGTGTTCTCCTCTAAAAATTTCTATTATATTTTGTACCGCTATGACCAACAGATAAAAAGTTGTAGACTTATTTCCATTTTTTTTTACCGCTTGGCCCACTGTGCGTCGTTGAGAAGAGCATCGGGCAAGCACTTTTTTTATAAAAATTTATTAAATTTTTTGATAAATGCCTATTAAAAAAAATTTTGGAAAGTTTTTCCTTTTTTTATTCGAATTTATTTTATTTCTATTTCAGGACATTATAACGCAAGTCATCATGATCCATCTATTTTGCCGGTAAGTCAAAATCTTTTCTCAGTTCACATTTTACCAGATGAATACTCTTAGCGTGCCCAATGAAAGCATTTCTTGTAGTTGAGAAACCGAACCAAAACCTTGCTGGTGTTTTATACAAACTTGAGAATGTTACGAGTATCTTATCATAATCTTTCCCTCCTGTGTATACATATACCACTTTGAAATGTATTCATCTCCACGGTTCCTTGTAACTACTGTTCCGCCATGAGCAAGATATGAATGAGGTACAAAATTGCCGAGAAATGCTACACTATTCACTTGATATATGATTCGCTTATAGCATCTACACCCTATTGCACACATAAACCGATTCATTTCGCGCTTGGCTTTATAATTGTATAAATGTAAGAGCTTGTAAGTTTCTCAACACGTTTGTGTGTTTGTATCCTTCAACCATCATCATGTTATGGCCATATTGAAATGTAACGGTCAAATAGGCCAAACAAAAAATCCACCTAAAGCCAAGGGTTTCAATGCATAGTCAAGCATTAGTGTCTTGTGTAGCCAGTTGTAAGTGAAAGAGAATAAATTGTTGGCGCCTTGATGGAGGGCCTGGTCTGAAAAGAGATTCTTTATATCCTTCATCAAAGGAGAGGGGTACACTGACATTGTCATTCTGTTTGTAACTCATAGGAATAATGATCCGAGTCCCAACAAAGTATATGCGAATATACTTTTGATCGTCTTGACCTTTTTAAGTCTATTTAGCCCTCTTCGTCAGTCTGTCTATCTGTCAAAAGCATGCTTACATGCAAAGGAGCAAAGCTAGGCGCTTGAAATTTTGCCAAAATACTTCTTTAAAATGCATTTGGTGAGATTGTAAATGGGCAAAATCAGTTCATGTGTTGATTTTCCTTTCATGGAAGACGGATTTTATTGGGTTGCCCAAAAAGTAATTGCGGATTTTTCATATAGTCGGCGTTGACAAATTTTTTTACAGCTTGTCACTCTGTAATTGCATTCTTTCTTCTGTCAGTTATCAGCTGTGACTTTTAGTTTGCTTTAGAAAAAAAGTGTAAAAAAAGTATATTTGATTAAAGTTCATTCTAAGTTTTAATAAAAATGCATTTACTTTCTTTTAAAAAATTCCGCAATTACTTTTTGGGCAACCAATACAATCGCGGTACTTCGAAACTCTATGACATCGTGGCAGGTAATGAATCATGGATTTACGCGAATGAGCCCAAAAGTAAACAGCAGTCGACTTTATGAGCCAAATCCAACAAAAGTTGCTCGCACACGAAGCACTTCCAAGCAAATGATCGACTTTTTTTTTCATCAACGTATTTCGACTCCTTAAGACTCCTGTCCGTCCGTCCGACCATTTGTCTGTCACAAGCACGCTAACTTTCGAAGCAGTAAAGCTATCCGCTTAAAATTTTGCACAAAGACTTCTCCTAAGTGTAAGTCGGTTGGAAATGTAAATGGGCTATATTGGTCTATGTTTTGATATAGCTGCCATATAAACCGATCTGGGGTCTTGACTTCTTGAGCCTCTAGAGGGCGCAATTCTCATCCGATTTGAATGAAATTTTGCATGTGATGTCTTGTTACGACTTCTAACAACTGTGCCAAATATGGTTCACATCGGTCCATAACCTGATATAGCTGCCATATAAACCGATCTTAGATCTGGACTTCTTGACCCATTAGAGGGCGCAATTCCTATCCGATTTGGCTGAAATTTTGCATGAGGTGTTTTGTTACGACTTCTAACAACTGTGCCAAGTTTAGTTCAAATCGGTCCATAACCTGATATAGCTGCCATATAAACCGATCCTGGATCTTGACTTCTTGACCCATTAGAGGGCGCAATTTTTATCCGATTTGGCTGAAAGTTTGTACAACGGCTTCTCCCATAACCTTCAATATACGTGTCAAATGTGGTCTGAATCGGTCTTCAGCCTGATATAGCTTCCCTATTTTACTTTTTGAGCCCCTAAAAGGCCCAATTCTTATTCGATTTCGTTGAAATTTTACACATAGACTTTTACTGTGGTCTCCAACACTCAATTCAATTAGCATGGCATTTTTTCTTTCTTTTTCTCTAGGTTTGTCTAAGAGATACGGGGAAAGAACTCCACAAATGCAATCAATGGTGGAGGGTATATAAGATTCGGCCCGGCCGAACTTAGCACGCCTTTATTTGTTTCTAATGATGAAATGTCAATGAAATTTTTTTTTAATAAAATTTTCTCTGAAATCAATATCTTGACAATATTTTTCCCAAGAGACAGAATTCCAAATGCTTAGAGTTTTTTTTTTTTTTTTTTTTTTTTGTAAATGGCCTTTCGGCCTTTCGTCATTGCTCAGCTTTCATTATTGCCCAAGTCCACTACTGGAATGCAGTAAAATCCATAGCAGCCGCATACACAGTTAAGTTGACTGATCCCCAGTGCGGTCTCACATATTGCGGTACCATGTGAGTGAGTGAGGATGCGAACGCGGATGCGGTGCGTGTAAATGTTTGCTACTTTATTAGAGAGACAAGAAAACTAATTGCATTGGCACGCGTTAAGTAAACTTAATGAAATTTTCTTTACAACGAAACCAAGCGCAAACATAGACTCGAACTCACACACGCACATATACGCGTTTAATGCACAAAGGCAGGGAGAAACACACACTAATACCCATAGCCATAGCCTTGGCATGAAACATCATACATTGACATCTACAGCTCTATTAATGCTGCTGCAGCTGTTCGTATTAATAGAGCTAACTCCTAGAAAGCTTGGTGACTTGGTGTGTGTGTATGTGTGTGTGTGTGTGTGGTGGTATTCTAAGAGGAAATGAGCCTGCACGAAAGGGCATTGAAATAGTCGGCCATATGACTACGAGTATGCTTGTGTGTGTGTGTGTGTGCGTATGTGGGAGGAATCTTTGACAAATCTTTTGCCAAGTGTTGTCGACATGGTAGGAGAGGCGCCTTTCTGTGTATGTTCGTTTGCTTTTCTTTCTATTAAAATGATGTCCATGTTATTTTAATGAAAATGTATTTGTAAACAGCCAACAAAAGCCCTAGAAAGCCAAGGCGTTCGTTCATTTTGAAGTCTTGACAAATGGGTCATTTAGACACGCAACATCTTCTAACAATGAAGACTAATGCTAAAAGTTTTACTTGAGAGTGTGGCCTTTTGTAAGATTGTACTCACAGTAAACGGGGGAAACTTAGGGAGAACCAAAATAGGAGTTTCTTTATAATTAACAAGTTTGCAAGTGCCGAATCTTAAATACTCTACACCATAAATGGTGGTTTGCAAGTTTTCCGAATGATTTCATTCTATATGAAATCTTTGAAAGCTTTAAGAGAAATCTCCCTGTTACAGCTTAGTACAATGAACTTTGCCAATCTTAATTTTAAGTCTAAGATAGCCTGGAAAGGATAAAATGTCCTTATATTGGGTTGCCCAAAAAGTAATTGCGGATTTTTTGCCCATGAACATGTTGTTAAGGACAGGGGCAAACTTCGCACATATCAATGAGTGCTGTCCGATTCAAATTTATACAGGCAGGGCTTATTATCAAGAGCCGTCTTCGCAAATCCAAGATCCTTTAACCAATTGGCTTCCAAATTCATATACTGATTGTCATACTTCTAAGATTTCTACAGAAATTTTAGACCAGATAGGTCTACTGGAGATTAGGAATCTTATTAAACCCCTCAGATTTTTTGTCATTCTCATCTGCTGCGTTAACTTTTAATCTTTACCATGATTTTTATCACAAAATTTCTTCACGTGTCTAAATGTCCTCTAAGCAAAGACCATTGAATTTCTTCTCATCCTTGTGGTTGAGTTTAATAAATGAATGTATGACCAAACCTTATGATGGTTGACCGATCTGCTCCTTTGTTCATTTATTAAATAGCAACACATCCACCCAAACACATGCACTTTCCAGTGCTGTGGGGTTGCACTTGGGATTGTAGCTTGTTGAACAGCAGCTGATTGCATTTGGTTGTGTTAATAAGCATCATTTTTCATTAGCCAACATTAAATGAAACATATGACAGTTGGATGACATACAGTTTGCTAGTATGCTTGACTTATTAAGGGAGCGAGAGTAGAGATTCCTTATGGGCATGGAAAAAAGTGAATATTAAAAGTTTCAGTAACGGTTCTTGAAGGATTTGGGATAATCGACGTACTCGTATTACAATTTATCATTTGCGGATTTCATATTCAATATTTGTCCCCGGCCGATACGGGATAACTGTGAGCAGCACGTAGGCTGGAACTTTGAGCTCCGACTTGTGTGGTGTCCATCGTTATCACGGGAAGCTTAGCTGAAAGCTATCGGGCGCGTCCACAGGTTGCACATGGTGGAAAGCTCCGATTTTATAGGGAGTAGCTGCAAATGCAGCCGCGGGCAGTCAGAGATTTTCGAGAGGAGAGTCTCAGTGAGGAGTCAGGTGGCAAAGGCTCTCAATTAAATACTGAGTGCCAATGATACTCGAGATGACAAGGAGAATTATTGGCGCCTTCAAAGAACCAATGACCAACATCAGCATCTGTTCCCAGGTTAGGGGCGGCTGGAGGCGCGCGTCGGATTTTGGAGCAAGCGGCTCGCCACAACGAGGGATACATGTGCAGTAACCTGCCCCCGGAAAACTATGAGAACTACTATGTGAAACAAAGGAATAGTAAAAACGGACCCCCCCCCCCAACGTTGACGACCCACGCAAACGAAAAAAGGACCATGATTTGCCGATCTGCACCTGGAATGTCCGCACTCTTTATAGAGAAGGTGCAGTATATGCGCTGGCGGATGTATTAGAGAAGTACAAGGCAGATATTACCGCCTTATAGGTAATGCGGTGGACTGGGAATGGCGTCACTACAACACCAAACGGTGACGAACTATACTCAATCCCACGGCAGCCGGTTGTACGTACCGGATTGACCCGATGAAGTCCAAGGGCTGCCACCTCAGTGTGGAACACACTGCTACAACAACAACGAACTATACTACATCTACCTTAACACGAGGCATGAATTTGGGTGTGGATTTGTGGTTAGTCGGAGACTGAAACACCTTGTATCCAGCTTTACTCCGGTGGATGAGAGGCTAGACACAATCCGCATAAAATCCAAATTCTTCAACATCAGCCTTATTTGTGCCCATGCCTCGACGGATGACAAAGACGAGCAGACCAAGGATATTTTCTACGAGCGCCTAGAGAGAGAATATGACCGCTGCCCCGCCCATGATATTAAAATCGTTCTGGGTGATATTAATGCCAAGATAGGGAAGGAAGACATATTTGGTCCCACAATCTGAAAGTTTAGTCTCCACTCGATAACATTCGATAATGGGTTGAGGCTAAAAGATTTTTCCGAGGCAAAAACATGGTAGTTAGCAGCACCAGATTTCAACACAAAGATGTTCACAAAGCCACATAGTTCCAACAGGAACCAATTTATCACATTGTGATAGATGGAATCATCATTCATCATCAGCATGTTAGATGTACGATCCATCCGTGGAGCGAATATAGATTCGGATCATTACCTTGTTGCAGCAAAGGTTCGCACCCGTTTGAACATGGCGAGGAAAGTACGATCTGACACTGCATGGAAGCTGGACATTGAAAAGCTGCAAACACAACAGATGGCAGGGGCATACTCCACTTGACTGACCCAACTGCTTGAAGAAAGCATTCCTTGTTCCGATGATAAAATGGCGCAGTGGCAAACTTTTGCCCATGCCATGGAAAATGCCACGAAATCCGGAAGCCTCGTCCAAGAAACCCATGGTACGACCAAGAGTGTCGAGATGCTACTGAAGCCAAGAATGCGGCATATAGAGCAACCCTGCAATCAGTAGCAACCCGCCAAATGAAGAAGAAGAAGTATCGGGAAAAAGGGAGAGAGAAGAAAAGTCTATTCCGCAGAAAGAAAAAGGAAATCGAAAGACTTCAGTGTGAGCGAATTGAGATATACAGGAATCAGAATGAAGTCCAGAAATTCTACCAAAGAATTAAACTCAAATACGATATACCAACGCACGACCCTTGAAACCATCACACCTAACATGGTTGAAAAGTCTTCTAACCAAAGCGAAATCCGTATTTGGGCACCGGAAGCCTCCTCCAAGAAACCCATGGTACGACCAAGAGTGTCGAGATGCTTCTGAAGTCAAGAATGCGGCATATAGAGCAACCCTGCAATCAGTAGCAACGCAGGAGAGTAGCAACGGGAGAAAAGGAGAGAGGAGAAACGTCTATTCCGCAGAAAGAAAAAGGAAATGGAAAGACGTGAGTGCGAGCGAATTGAGATATACAGGAGTCGGAATGAAGTCCGGGAATTCTACCAAAGAATTAAACATCAAACCGATGACTTTGGTGCAGGCACATCCTCCTGCAGAGACAAAGAAGGAAATCTGGTAACTGACACAGATAACATGCTGAGAATATGGAAAGAACTTTTTACCCAACTGCTAGTGTCCGACGTTGGCGGAGAAGAGGATACCGCAGAACCAATCCGTGATGATTGTATAGAATGTTTACCTCCTAGTCAGAATGAGATCCAAGTAGCAGTGACCCGACTAAAGAATAACAAGGCAGCAGGAGCCGACGGGTTACCCGCTGAACTATTTAATACCGGAGACGGCACGGTGATAAGGCGTATGCATCAGCTTATCTGCGCAATCTGGCTAGAAGAATGCATATCCGATGATTGGAACCTCAGCATACTATGTCCCGTACACAAGAAAGGAGACAAGACGGAATGTGCCAACTACAGAGGAATAAGTATCCTCCCCATCGCATACAAGATACTCTCGAGCGTACTGTGTGAAAGATTAAAACCTAAAGTCAATGAGATAATTGGGCCCTATCAATGCGGTTTTAGACCTGGTAAATCCACCCTAGACCAGATATTCACACTGCGCCAAATCCTGGAAAAGACCCGAGAACACCTCGGGTCTTTTCAAATCAACACCTACCACCTCTTTGTTGACAACAAAGCCTTCGATACTCCTTTACGTTCAAAGGTATTTCAAGCCATGTCTGAGTTTGGTATCCCTGCACAATTAATAAGACTCTGCAGGATGACACTTGCTGATACGCGTTCCTCAGTAAGAATAGGAAAGAATCTCTCCGAACCATTTAATACCAATTGAGGTTTCAGACAAAGAGACAGCCTCTCGTATGATCTCTTTAATATCCTGCTGGAGAAGATTATACGAGATGCAGAAGTGAATAGAAATGGCACACTAATCACAAGAGAGCACATGCTACTTGCCTATGCCGACGATATCGATATCATAGGTCGGTCACCGGAAGTAGTAACTGCAGCCTTTGAATGAATCGAAAGAGAGTCAGTAAAAATGGGTGCGGCAGTAAATGGAGTTAAGATGAAATGGATGATTTCAACACCCAATACGCCCTGTACAACCGAACAGATAAAGAAAATGGAGAAAGTAGGGAACAACAACTTTGGGATAGTCAGCAACTTTATCTACCTCGGCACCGCCGTAACCGAAACGAATGACACCAGTTTTGAGATAAAGCGAAGAATAATACTGGCAAACAGATGCTACTTTGGACTAAGTAAGCAGTTTAGAAACAAGGCCATCTCTCGACAGACGAAGATTACACTACACAAGACACTGATACTATCCGTGCTGTTTTATATGGTTCTGAAGCATGGGTACTTGTGAAACCAAGACGAGGCAGTGTTTGGAGTGTTTGAGAGAAAGATTCTTCGTAAAATATATGGACCAGTTTGTGTTAATGAAGAATATAGGCGACGTATGAATCACGAGCTGTATGACGACGATAGCATAGTTACACGCATCAAAATATAACGGCTGCGTTGGCTAGGTCATGTTGTCGGAATGCATGAAGAAGCTCCAGCAAAGAAGTCTTTCGAAGGCAAACACGGTGGTACACGTGAACCGGAAACATCAAGTTGTGGGAGACACCACGAAACTAGGTGTCAGAGATTTTAGAATGAGTGCAGAAGATCGAGGCCCTTGGAACGCTATTCTATGTTCGGCTAGTGGAACAAATATTCTGTTATAGCCAATTAAAGCAAAGCAAGTACTATTACAGGAGCTATTGGGTTGCCCAAAAAGTAATTGCGGATTTTTCATATAGTCGGCGTTGACAAATTTTTCACAGCTTGTGACTCTGTATTTGCATTCTTTCTTCTGTCAGTTATCAGCTGTTACTCTTAGCTTGCTTTAGAAAAAAAGTGTAAAAAAGTATATTTGATTAAATTCATCATTCTAAGTTTTATTAAAAAAACATTTACTTTCTTTTAAAAAATCCGCAATTACTTTTTGGGCAACCCAATATAACAGATCTTCTATAATGGTAATCACCACCGAAGAATGAGTATATACTCGTATTCATTTTGTCATTCCGTTTGCAACATATCGAAATATTAATTTTTGACCCTTCATAGTGCATATATTTTTGGTCGTCGTAAAAATCTAAGACAATATTGCCATGTCCGTCCGTCTGACTCTGTGTCTGTGTCACTCTGAGTCTTCAAAACAGAAGACATTGAGCTGAAATTTGGCACAGTATCTATCTTTGTTAGGCAGGTTAAGTTCGAAGATAGCTAATATTGGACTGTATTTTGAAAACAGCCCCCATCTGGACCGATCACTCGATTTAGGATCTTATGCTCATAAAAGCCGCATTTATAACCCAATTTTGCTAAAATTTGGCACAGACGCAACTTTCGGCGTCTCAGCCATATTTCAGCGGAAACTGTCGCTATTTCCCGTTCATTTGGGGCTCTAATCTCTTCCAAAGTCGTCGCCTTGTTGGCTTAGACCAATGACTTGATGTAGCCCCAAAGTAAGTTGTCCAGAGTCGTCAAATCGCACGAACAAGGCGGCCAATCGATTGAGCCATTTCTTGAGATTACACGCCCACCGAAGTTTCTCCTCATTAATTCGATTGTAACGTGTGCTCTGTGGCTTGTGGCAACGTCCTGTTGAAACCAAATGTCATCCAGATCCATAGTTTTAATTCATTCTAAAAACAATCAGTGAGCATTGTGCGATAGCATTGTCCAAGAAGTATGGTCCAATGACGTTGCCAGCATTCAAACCGCACCAAACAGTTATTGTTTGTGGACGAAGTGTTGATTCCTGAAGCACATGTGGATTTTCACCTGAACCCATGAAGCCAAAAATTAGCTCCGTCGCTGAAGATGATTTTGCTCTTAAAGTATTGGGTTGCCCAAAAAGTAATTGCGGATTTTTTAAAAGAAAGTAAATGAATTTTTAATAGAACTTAGAATGAACTTTAATCAAATATACTTTTTTTACACTTTTTTTCTAAAGCAAGCTAAAAGCAACAGCTGATAACTGACAGAAGAAAGAATGCAAATTACAGAGTCACAAGCTGTGAAAAAATTTGTCAACGCCGACTATATGAAAAATCCGCAATTACTTTTTGGGCAACCCATTAGCTGTCACCGACTCCGAATTTCGGCAATAAATTGTTATGATTTACAGTCGTTGTTCGTTCTCGTACTCTGTCATCATGAAAATGTTGAGTTTACTGAATAAATTGACAGTTCGAAGATTAGTGTAAGAGTTCGTTCAGAAATTAAATTCTAAGTTGTCAACTTGATGAGCTCTTATAATTGACCTAAAAACGCCAGTTTTTCACCAGATTTTGTAAACTTTTTAAGTAATATAAGAAACATGGAACCTTCATTTGATATATTCCAAATATAGCACAATAATCCTATAATCGTATTAAAGAATTATTCTCACAATTCCCTGCAATTTTTAAAATATTCGCATTCGAAGTCTTCTATTGGGTTGCCCAAAAAGTAATTGCGGATTTTTTAAAAAGAAAGTAAATGCATTTTTAATAAAACTTAGAATGAACTTTAATCAAATATACTTTTTTTTAAATTTTTTCCTAAAGCAAGCTAAAAGTAACAGCTGATAACTGACGGAAGAAAGAATGCAATTACAGAGTCACAAGCTATGAAAAAATTTGTCAACGCCGAAATCCGCAGTAACTTTTTGGGCAACCCAAATATATTGCAGAAAATCCCAGAAATTCCGCTTAGGCTTTTCTTCAATTGGGTTATTCTGACATTATCAGAAAGTCAACTGTTTCAGTTTTATAAAACAACTATTTTTATTTAAAAGCCGCGCATATTATCTCTCACAAATAAAAAAAAAGAAACTTAAAGAAAATTAAATGTCAAGTCGTACCTTCGAAATGTTCACTGCTGTGCAAAAAAAAAAAAGTTTGAGAAGAAAACCCATAGATAAAATCCACAGGATACGCAATTTATTTTATCAGGCATCACATAGCCTGACACTTTGCAATTCTCACATACAAGAGCTAGGGCATACAAACAAAAAAATGAAACCCCCCCCCCCCCCCCCCCAAACCTTAAGAATTTGAAAATTTTTTGGTGCAGCGCAGCCATGCAAGAAACTCGTGAGAAGTTGGAATGCGTTTGCAATTAAATTAAGTTCTCCGGTGACATTTGTATCCGCATTTGCAGCACATTTTTGTTTTGTTCTGTGCTGTTTTTTTTTTTTTTTGTATGCTACTTTCTGAAGTGATAGTAGTCGGGATGTTGGTCGCAATGTCACATTATCCTGTCAACACGCGCGTTTTAATTAAAGTTTTGTGGTATTGGTGGTGGGTACTTCTATATGGCGTATGGAGAGCCAATTTTGTCTTAGCTCTTTAAATGGTGGGTTGAGCAGTAGCAGTAGCAACGACAGGACATGTGCAACATTTGAAAGTAATGGGCAAATTATAATGCAGTTGGAGTTTCATACCGCCAAACATAGTTGGAAGTGATTAATGTAGATATCTTCTCCGCCTCAACTTCTTCCGCCGTCTGTTATCATGCAATGAAATGTGTGAATGCCACTCTGGATTGTGGGTAATGGTGAAATGTTTGTGGTTACTGTGTAAATTAATTTTTGAATTCTTACTCGAAATGTTAGGTTGAGTGATGAGTTGTGTCCGAGGCTTTTATGCATTTGAGAAGTGTTGGAAAAATTTTAAATTTCATAGAAAATGCAGTAAAAAATTTAAAATTAAAAAAATATCCTGAAAAACTGAATTGAAAAACATATAAGAGCTGCTAAGTTCGGCCAGGCCGAATCTTATATACCCTCCACCCTGGATCAAATTTGTCGAGTTCTTTTCCCGGTATCTCTGTTGTGGTATTTCAGGCTAAAGACCGATGCAGTTTCAGGCTATAGACCAATTGAGGCAATATTTGACACGTATATTGAAGGTCATGGGAGAAACCGTTGTACAAAAGTTCAGCCAAATCGGACAATAATTGCGCCCTCCAGAGGCTCAAAAACGCAAGATCCCCGATCGGTTTATACGATAGCTATATCAGGTTATGAACCAATTTGAACCATACCTAGTATAGTTGTTGGAAGTCATAACAAAACACGTCATGCCAAATTTCAACCAAATCGGATAAGAATTGCGCCCTCTAGAGGATCAAGAAGTCAAGACCCAAGATCGGTTTGTATGGCAGCTATATCAGGTTATAAACCGATTTTAACCATACTTAGCACAATTGTTGGAAGTGATAACAAAACACTGCATGCAAAATTTCAGCCAAATCGGATAAGAATTGCGCCCTCTAGAGGCTCAAGAAGTCAAGACCCAAGATCGGTTTATATGGCAGCTATATCAAAACATGGACGGATATGGCCCTCTGACAATCCCAACCGACCTACACTAATAGAAAGTATTTGTGCAAAATTTCGAGCAGCTAGGTTTACTCCTTCGAAATATATCCCCTTCGGTAAATATATCCCATTTAGCGTTGTTTTTGGGGTTGAGATGGTCCCCCAAACACTTGGTTCCACATTTGGGTATCAGATTCGTGATCTACTCTTAAGAACCTTTCATTTGAGTCCCATATTCAGCCAAATCGGATAAGAATTGCGCGCTCTAGAGGCTCAAGAAGTCAAGATCCCAGATCGGTTTATATGACAGCTATATCAGGTTATAAACCGATTTGAACCATACTTAGCACAGTTGTTGGAAGTGATAACAAAACACGTCGTGCAAAATTTCAGCCAAATCGGATAAGAATTGCGCCCTCTAGAGGCTCAAGAAGTCAAGACCCAAGATCGGTTTATATGGCAGCTATATCAAAACATGGACGGATATGGCCCTCTGACAATCCCAACTGACCTACACTAATAGAAAGTATTTGTGCAAAATTTCGAGCAGCTAGCTGAAAGTTAGTCCCATATTGCCATGGTCGGTAAATATTGATTGCCCAAAAAGTAATTGCGGATTTTTTAAAAGAAAGTAAATGCATTTTTAATAAAACTTTGAATGAACTTTAATCAAATATACTTTTTTTACACTTTTTTTCTAAAGCAAGCTAAAAGTAACAGCTGATTACTGACAGAAGAAAGAATGCAATTACAGAGTCACAAGCCGTTGAAAAAATTTGTCAACACCGACTATATGAAAAATCCGCAATTACTTTTTGGGCAACCCATTTAGGGTTGTTTTGGGGGTTGGGATGGTCCCCCAAACATTTGCTCCCACATTTGGGTATCAGATTCGTATTCTATTTTTAAGTACCTTTCATTTGAGTTCCATATTGTCGTGATTGATCTATGCATATATTTGGTAGGTTTTGGGGTGGGGCGTCCCCCCTTGGTACCCCATCCAAAATTTAGATACCAAATTTGTGTTTTTAGGTTACTATAAGAAAAATTTCGCCTAAATCGCACCACCCATTTCCGAGATCTGGAGTTTCTGAAAATAAGGTTAAGGGGAGGGTCCGCTCCCCATTCTGATATAAAATTATGGTGGAGGGTATAAAAATTTAGAACTCTATTTTGGCTGGAACTTAAAGTTTACTTTTAAACTCTAACAATCACACCAAATGTCGCCTATAGGTTCACCCATTTTGCCCTAAAAGTCTTTACCTTTGCCTAATTTGGCTGAAATTTGGTTTTATAACGACCAATCCAAATGCCCTTCAGATCTCTCGATATGACTTCTTGAACCCCGGAAGAAGCAATTATTATCGGATTCTTCCAAATAATTCTACAAGATAAAAAATTTTTCTTTTTATCACAATTTATACCCTGTTTTCCTTGTTTCACAATAATTTTCT